>NC_051269.1:2257527-2557527 GCF_015220745.1 Sebastes umbrosus
TCGGCGTCCCGCCAGCATCCTCGACGCGCAAGGGGCGAGGGCCCGTTCATCGCTGCTTGCAGCTTTAATTATTATTCTTTTTTCCGCTGCAAGATCGCGTTTTTGACGACCTTAGCCATCCCCAAAACTCACGAAAAGTGGAGTATGCGTCAGAACTGGTGGGAAATTCAATGTTCTGGAGTGACTGGGCTCGGGTGTCTCCAGAGGGCTCCATAGCGCCCCCTAACGTACGCAGTTTTTCAGAGAAAGTTTCTTCGATCTTCACGAAATTCAAGTATGTCATTGCTCACGCCCTCATACCTGGATTAAATGATTTTGAGATTTCTTCGGCAAACAGGAAGTCAGCCATGTTGGACTTCCTGCGTGATTTTAGAATTTACGAACGCATATTTGAAGACTTTAGGATGCACAAAAATTTATGAAACTTTACACACACATCCAAACTAGTAATTACTTCATTTTAGTGGTGAAATTTTGCTTGGGCGTGGCATGTTGGCTCTCTAGCGCCCCCTTATGTCTTTCAGATTTTGAACA
This sequence comes from Sebastes umbrosus, assembly GCF_015220745.1. NCBI lineage: Eukaryota > Metazoa > Chordata > Actinopteri > Perciformes > Sebastidae > Sebastes > Sebastes umbrosus. The sequence goes on from NC_051269.1 coordinate 2,258,062, forward strand.
TACCTTTAGGTACTCGAAAACTCATGAAATTTGGCAAGATGATAGACACCTGTGAACTTTATTTAAATATATAGCCATTAGGCTCAGTGTGTTTAGCCGGCTCTATAGCGCCCCCTAACGCGTTGAAATTTTAACTTTGTCAAAGTTGATCCGATAATCATGAAATTTGGTATGCATATCCCACTCATCATTTGAAACATATTCCTCATTGGGTTTCATTAGCTCCGCCCACCCGGAAGTCGGCCATATTGGATTTCATGTCACTTTTAGCATTTTATAGGCCGCGTACTTTAACGAACTCCTCCTACAGATTTAATCAGATCGATTTGAAATTTGGTCAGGACCATCTTAAGACCTTGAAGATGAAAAGTTATTAAAATCGTGAGTTTTCACTTAACGAGCGGAACGTGGCGTGGCGTCCATTTTGAGCCATTCGCCATGAAACAGGCAGTTATTGTAACTCAACTGTACATAGTCCGATCTGCCCCAAATCTCTCAGGTATGATGGTGCTCCAGTACTGATGACATGTATATGAAAAATTATACTCATAGCCCCGCCCCAAGACGTTAGCCCCGCCCCCTTTCATATCTCATGAACCGTTTATAGTAGAGTCTTGCGGGAGGTGTCATATCACTCAGCAGAGAGTGCCTGTTTCATTGGGGATGGTTAGCCCCGCCCCCTACACAATAGCCCCGCCCCCTTTCATAACTCATGATCCGTTTGTAGTAGAGTCTTGTGGGGGTGTCATATCACTCAGCAGAGAGTGCCTGTTTCATTGGTGAAAGTTATGCCCGCCCCCTACACATTAGCCACGCCCCCTTTCATAACTCGTGATCCGTTTGTCGTAGAGTCTTGTGGGAGGTGTTATATCGCTCAGCAGAGAGTGCCTGTCGTAGAGCCTTGCGGCAGGCGTCGTGGCGCTCGTCAGAGTTTCGGCTTCACGGTGCCCGGCCGCGTCGGTCGGCGTCCCGCCAGCATACTCGACGCGCAAGGGGCGAGGGCCCGTTCATCGCTGCTTGCAGCTTTAATTATTATTCTTTTTCCGCTGCGAGATCGCGTTTTTGACGACCTTAGCCATCCCCAAAACTCACGAAAAGTGGAGTATGCGTCAGAACTGGTGGGAAATTCAATGTTCTGGAGTGACTGGGCTCTGGTGTCTCCAGAGGGCTCCATAGCGCCCCCTAACGTACGCAGTTTTTCAGAGAAAGTTTCTTCGATCTTCACAAAATTCAAGTATGTCATTGCTCACGCCCTCATACCTGGATTAAATGATTTTGAGATTTCTTCGGCAAACAGGAAGTCAGCCATGTTGGACTTCCTGCGTGATTTTAGAATTTACGAACGCATATTTGAAGACTTTAGGATGCACAAAAATTTATGAAACTTTACACACACATCCAAACTAGTAATTACTTCATTTTAGTGGTGAAATTTTGCTTGGGCGTGGCATGTTGGCTCTCTAGCGCCCCCTTATGTCTTTCAGATTTTGAACATACCTTTAGGTACTCGAAAACTCATGAAATTTGGCAAGATGATAGACACCTGTGAACTTTATTTAAATATATAGCCATTAGGCTCAGTGTGTTTAGCCGGCTCTATAGCGCCCCCTAACGCGTTGAAATTTTAACTTTGTCAAAGTTGATCCGATAATCATGAAATTTGGTATGCATATCCCACTCATCATTTGAAACATATTCCTCATTGGGTTTCATTAGCTCCGCCCACCCGGAAGTCGGCCATATTGGATTTCATGTCACTTTTAGCATTTTATAGGCCGCGTACTTTAACGAACTCCTCCTACAGATTTAATCAGATCGATTTGAAATTTGGTCAGGACCATCTTAAGACCTTGAAGATGAAAAGTTATTAAAATCGTGAGTTTTCACTTAACGAGCGGAACGTGGCGTGGCGTCCATTTTGAGCCATTCGCCATGAAACAGGCAGTTATTGTAACTCAACTGTACATAGTCCGATCTGCCCCAAATCTCTCAGGTATGATGGTGGTCCAGTACTGATGACATGTATATGAAAAATTATACTCATAGCCCCGCCCCAAGACGTTAGCCCCGCCCCCTTTCATATCTCATGAACCGTTTATAGTAGAGTCTTGCGGGAGGTGTCATATCACTCAGCAGAGAGTGCCTGTTTCATTGGGGATGGTTAGCCCCGCCCCCTACACATTAGCCCCGCCCCCTTTCATAACTCATGATCCGTTTGTAGTAGAGTCTTGTGGGGGGTGTCATATCACTCAGCAGAGAGTGCCTGTTTCATTGGTGAAAGTTATGCCCGCCCCCTACACATTAGCCACGCCCCCTTTCATAACTCGTGATCCGTTTGTCGTAGAGTCTTGTGGGAGGTGTTATATCGCTCAGCAGAGAGTGCCTGTCGTAGAGCCTTGCGGCAGGCGTCGTGGCGCTCGTCAGAGTTTCGGCTTCACGGTGCCCGGCCGCGTCGGTCGGCGTCCCGCCAGCATCCTCGACGCGCAAGGGGCGAGGGCCCGTTCATCGCTGCTTGCAGCTTTAATTATTATTAGGGCCCGAGCACGAAAGTGCCAGGACCCAACGGTGTCCTGGCACGAAGTGCAAGGAACCTATTGTTTTTCTGGGTATTATTATTCTTTTTCTGCTGGAATATCGCGTTTTTGACGACCTTAGCCATCCCCAAAACTCACGAAAAGTGGAGTATGCGTCAGAACTGGTGGGAAATTCAATGTTCTGGAGTGACTGGGCTCGGGTTTCTCCAGGGGGCTCCATAGCGCCCCCTAACGTACGCAGTTTTTCAGAGAAAGTTTCTTCGATCTTCACGAAATTCAAGTATGTCATTGCTCACGCCCTCATACCTGGATTAAATGATTTTGAGATTTCTTCGGCAAACAGGAAGTCAGCCATGTTGGATTTCCTGCGTGATTTTAGAATTTACGAACGCATATTTGAAGACTTTAGGATGCACAAAAATTTATGAAACTTTACACGCATATCCAAACTAGTAATTACTTTATTTTAGTAGTGAAATTTTGCTTGGGCGTGGCATATTTGCTCTCTAGCGCCCCCTTATGTCTTTTAGATTTTGAACATACCTTTAGGTACTCGAAAACTCATGAAATTTGGCAAAATGATAGACACCTGTGAACTTTATGTAAATGTGTAGCCATTAGGCTCAGTGTGTTTAGCCGGCTCTATAGCGCCCCCTAACGCGTTGAAATTTTAACTTTGTCAAAGTTTATCCGATATTCATGAAATTTGGTATGCATATCCCACTCATCATTTGAAACATATTCCTCATTGGGTTTCATTAGCTCCGCCCACCCGGAAGTCGGCCATATTGGATTTCATGTCACTTTAGCGTTTTATTGGCCGCGTACTTTAACGAACTCCTCCTACAGATTTAATCAGATCGATTTGAAATTTGGTCAGGACCATCTTAAGACCTTGAGGATGAAAAGTTATTAAAATCGTGAGTTTTCACTTAACGAGCGGACCGTGGCGTGGCGGCCATTTTCAGCCATTCGCCATGAAATGGAAAAATTGATATCCGCGCTCCGGTTTCACCTACAAGTACAAAATTTGGTAGACAGATGTAAGATGTGGAGAGAAACAAAAAAGCCTCTCGGAGGTATGCCCAAAACTCAACAGGAAGTCAGCCATATTGAATTTTATGTGCGATTTTGCCCATTTTTCGCCCATTTCTGGGGGTTTTTGTAGGCCGCGTACTTTAACGAACTCCTCCTACAGATTTCATCAGATGAAGTTGAAATTTGGTCAGGACCATCTTAAGACCTTGAGGATGAAAAGTTATTAAAATTGTGAGTTTTCACTTAACGACATGACCGTGGCGTGGCGGCCATTTTGAGCCATTCGCCATGAAACAGACAGTTATTGTAACTCAACTGTACACAGTCCGATCTGCCCCAAATCTCTCAGGTATGATGGTGGACCAGTACTGATGACATGTATATGAAAAACTATATTCATAGCCCCGCCCCAAGACGTTAGCCCCGCCCCCTTTCATATCTCATGAACCGTTTATAGTAGAGTATTGCGGGATGTGTCATATCACTCAGCAGAGAGTGGGTTAACCCTAACTCAACTGTACATAGTTCGATCTGCCCCAAATTTCTCAGGTATGATAAGGGTCCAGTCCTGATTATATGTAAATGCAAAAATATAGTCATAGCCACGGCCCCTACACATTAGCCCCGCCCCCTTTCATAACTCATGAACCGTTTGTCGTAGAGTCTTGTGGGAGGTGTCATATCACTCAGCAGAGAGTGCCTGTTTCATTGGTGAAGGTTATGCCCGCCCCCTACACATTAGCCCCGCCCCCTTTCATAACTCATGATCCGTTTGTCGTAGAGTGTTGTGGGAGGTGTTATATCACTCAGCAGAGAGTGCCTGTTAAGTTGGTGTTGTTATCCCCGCCCCCTACACATTAGCCACGCCCCCTTCATAACTCGTGAACCGCTTGTCGTAGAGCCTTGCGGCAGGCGTCGTTGCGCTCGTCAGAGTTTCGGTTTCACGGTGCCCGGCCGCGTCGGTCGGCGTCCCGCCAGCATCCCCGACGCGCAAGGGGCGAGGGCCCGTTCATCGCTGCTTGCAGCTTTAATTATTATTCTTTTTCCGCTGGTAGATCGCGTTTTTGACGACCTTAGCCATCCCCAAAACTCACGAAAAGTGGAGTATGCGTCAGAACTGGTGGGAAATTCAATGTTCTGGAGTGACTGGGCTCGGGTGTCTCCAGAGGGCTCCATAGCGCCCCCTAACGTACGCAGTTTTTCAGAGAAAGTTTCTTCGATCTTCACGAAATTCAAGTATGTCATTGCTCACGCCCTCATACCTGGATTAAATGATTTTGAGATTTCTTCGGCAAACAGGAAGTCAGCCATGTTGGACTTCCTGCGTGATTTTAGAATTTACGAACGCATATTTGAAGACTTTAGGATGCACAAAAATTTATGAAACTTTACACACACATCCAAACTAGTAATTACTTCATTTTAGTGGTGAAATTTTGCTTGGGCGTGGCATGTTGGCTCTCTAGCGCCCCCTTATGTCTTTCAGATTTTGAACATACCTTTAGGTACTCGAAAACTCATGAAATTTGGCAAGATGATAGACACCTGTGAACTTTATTTAAATATATAGCCATTAGGCTCAGTGTGTTTAGCCGGCTCTATAGCGCCCCCTAACGCGTTGAAATTTTAACTTTGTCAAAGTTGATCCGATAATCATGAAATTTGGTATGCATATCCCACTCATCATTTGAAACATATTCCTCATTGGGTTTCATTAGCTCCGCCCACCCGGAAGTCGGCCATATTGGATTTCATGTCACTTTTAGCATTTTATAGGCCGCGTACTTTAACGAACTCCTCCTACAGATTTAATCAGATCGATTTGAAATTTGGTCAGGACCATCTTAAGACCTTGAAGATGAAAAGTTATTAAAATCGTGAGTTTTCACTTAACGAGCGGAACGTGGCGTGGCGTCCATTTTGAGCCATTCGCCATGAAACAGGCAGTTATTGTAACTCAACTGTACATAGTCCGATCTGCCCCAAATCTCTCAGGTATGATGGTGGTCCAGTACTGATGACATGTATATGAAAAATTATACTCATAGCCCCGCCCCAAGACGTTAGCCCCGCCCCCTTTCATATCTCATGAACCGTTTATAGTAGAGTCTTGCGGGAGGTGTCATATCACTCAGCAGAGAGTGCCTGTTTCATTGGGGATGGTTAGCCCCGCCCCCTACACATTAGCCCCGCCCCCTTTCATAACTCATGATCCGTTTGTAGTAGAGTCTTGTGGGGGGTGTCATATCACTCAGCAGAGAGTGCCTGTTTCATTGGTGAAAGTTATGCCCGCCCCCTACACATTAGCCACGCCCCCTTTCATAACTCGTGATCCGTTTGTCGTAGAGTCTTGTGGGAGGTGTTATATCGCTCAGCAGAGAGTGCCTGTCGTAGAGCCTTGCGGCAGGCGTCGTGGCGCTCGTCAGAGTTTCGGCTTCACGGTGCCCGGCCGCGTCGGTCGGCGTCCCGCCAGCATCCTCGACGCGCAAGGGGCGAGGGCCCGTTCATCGCTGCTTGCAGCTTTAATTAGGGCCCGAGCACGAAAGTGCCAGGACCCAACGGTGTCCTGGCACGAAGTGCAAGGAACCTATTGTTTTTCTGGGGATTATTATTAGGGCCCGAGCACGAAAGTGCCAGGACCCAACGGTGTCCTGGCACGAAGTGCAAGGAACCTATTGTTTTTCTGGGGATTATTATTAGGGCCCGAGCACGAAAGTGCCAGGACCCAACGGTGTCCTGGCACGAAGTGCAAGGAACCTATTGTTTTTCTGGGGATTATTATTATTATTATTATTATTATTATTATTCTTTTTCCGCTGCAAGATCGCGTTTTTGACGACCTTAGCCATCCCCAAAACTCACGAAAAGTGGAGTATGCGTCAGAACTGGTGGGAAATTCAATGTTCTGGAGTGACTGGGCTCGGGTGTCTCCAGAGGGCTCCATAGCGCCCCCTAACGTACGCAGTTTTTCAGAGAAAGTTTCTTCGATCTTCACGAAATTCAAGTATGTCATTGCTCACGCCCTCATACCTGGATTAAATGATTTTGAGATTTCTTCGGCAAACAGGAAGTCAGCCATGTTGGACTTCCTGCGTGATTTTAGAATTTACGAACGCATATTTGAAGACTTTAGGATGCACAAAAATTTATGAAACTTTACACACACATCCAAACTAGTAATTACTTCATTTTAGTGGTGAAATTTTGCTTGGGCGTGGCATGTTGGCTCTCTAGCGCCCCCTTATGTCTTTCAGATTTTGAACATACCTTTAGGTACTCGAAAACTCATGAAATTTGGCAAGATGATAGACACCTGTGAACTTTATTTAAATATATAGCCATTAGGCTCAGTGTGTTTAGCCGGCTCTATAGCGCCCCCTAACGCGTTGAAATTTTAACTTTGTCAAAGTTGATCCGATAATCATGAAATTTGGTATGCATATCCCACTCATCATTTGAAACATATTCCTCATTGGGTTTCATTAGCTCCGCCCACCCGGAAGTCGGCCATATTGGATTTTATGTACGATTTTCCCAATTTTTGAGTTTTATTGGCCGCGTACTTTAACGAACTCCTCCTACAGATTTGATCAGATGGAGTTGAAATTTGGTCAGGACCATCTTAAGACCTTGAAGATGAAAAGTTATTAAAATGATGAGTGTCCACTTAACGATCGGACCGTAGCGTGGCGGCCATTTTGAGCCATTCGCCAGTTATTGTAACTCAACTGTACATAGTCCGATCTGCCCCAAATCTCTCAGGTATGATGGTGCTCCAGTACTGATGACATGTATATGAAAAATTATACTCATAGCCCCGCCCTAAGACGTTAGCCCCGCCCCCTTTCATAACTCATGAACCGTTTATAGTAGAGTCTTGTGGGATGTGTCATATCACTCAGCAGAGAGTGGGTTAACCCTAACTCAACTGTACATAGTCCGATCTGCCCCAAATTTCTCAGGTATGATAAGGGTCCAGTCCTGATTATATGTAAATGCAAAAATATAGTCATAGCCACGGCCCCTACACATTAGCCCCGCCCCCTTTCATAACTCATGATCCGTTTGTCGTAGAGTCTTGTGGGAGGTGTCATATCACTCAGCAGAGAGTGCCTGTTTCATTGGTGAAGGTTATCCCCGCCCCCTACACATTAGCCCCGCCCCCTTTCATAACTCATGATCCGTTTGTCGTAGAGTCTTGTGGGAGGTGTCATATCACTCAGCAGAGAGTGCCTGTTTCATTGGTGAAGGTTATGCCCGCCCCCTACACATTAGCCACGCCCCCTTTCATTACTCATGATCCGTTTGTCGTAGAGTCTTGTGGGAGGTGTTATATCGCTCAGCAGAGAGTGCCTGTTTCATTGGTGAAGGTTATGCCCGCCCCCTACACATTAGCCCCGCCCCCTTTCATAACTCGTGATCCGTTTGTCGTAGAGTCTTGTGGGAAGTGTCATATAACTCAGCAGAGAGTGCCTGTTTCATTGGTGAAGGTTATGCCCGCCCCCTACACATTAGCCCCGCCCCCTTTCATAACTCATGAACCGTTTGTCGTAGAGCCTTGCGGCAGGCGTCGTGGCGCTCGTCAGAGTTTCGGCTTCACGGTGCCCGGCCGCGTCGGTCGGCGTCCCGCCAGCATCCCCGACGCGCAAGGGGCGAGGGCCCGTTCATCGCTGCTTGCAGCTTTAATTAGGGCCCGAGCACGAAAGTGCCAGGACCCAACGGTGTCCTGGCACGAAGTGCAAGGAACCTATTGTTTTTCTGGGGATTATTATTATTATTCTTTTTCCGCTGGAAGATCGCGTTTTTGACGACCTTAGCCATCCCCAAAACTCACGAAAAGTGGAGTATGCGTCAGAACTGGTGGGAAATTCAATGTTCTGGAGTGACTGGGCTCGGGTGTCTCCAGAGGGCTCCATAGCGCCCCCTAACGTACGCAGTTTTTCAGAGAAAGTTTCTTCGATCTTCACGAAATTCAAGTATGTCATTGCTCACGCCCTCATACCTGGATTAAATGATTTTGAGATTTCTTCGGCAAACAGGAAGTCAGCCATGTTGGACTTCCTGCGTGATTTTAGAATTTACGAACGCATATTTGAAGACTTTAGGATGCACAAAAATTTATGAAACTTTACACACACATCCAAACTAGTAATTACTTCATTTTAGTGGTGAAATTTTGCTTGGGCGTGGCATGTTGGCTCTCTAGCGCCCCCTTATGTCTTTCAGATTTTGAACATACCTTTAGGTACTCGAAAACTCATGAAATTTGGCAAGATGATACACACCTGTGAACTTTATTTAAATATATAGCCATTAGGCTCAGTGTGTTTAGCCGGCTCTATAGCGCCCCCTAACGCGTTGAAATTTTAACTTTGTCAAAGTTGATCCGATAATCATGAAATTTGGTATGCATATCCCACTCATCATTTGAAACATATTCCTCATTGGGTTTCATTAGCTCCGCCCACCCGGAAGTCGGCCATATTGGATTTCATGTCACTTTTAGCATTTTATAGGCCGCGTACTTTAACGAACTCCTCCTACAGATTTAATCAGATCGATTTGAAATTTGGTCAGGACCATCTTAAGACCTTGAAGATGAAAAGTTATTAAAATCGTGAGTTTTCACTTAACGAGCGGAACGTGGCGTGGCGTCCATTTTTGAGCCATTCGCCATGAAACAGGCAGTTATTGTAACTCAACTGTACATAGTCCGATCTGCCCCAAATCTCTCAGGTATGATGGTGGTCCAGTACTGATGACATGTATATGAAAAATTATACTCATAGCCCCGCCCCAAGACGTTAGCCCCGCCCCCTTTCATATCTCATGAACCGTTTATAGTAGAGTCTTGCGGGAGGTGTCATATCACTCAGCAGAGAGTGCCTGTTTCATTGGGGATGGTTAGCCCCGCCCCCTACACATTAGCCCCGCCCCCTTTCATAACTCATGATCCGTTTGTAGTAGAGTCTTGTGGGGGGTGTCATATCACTCAGCAGAGAGTGCCTGTTTCATTGGTGAAAGTTATGCCCGCCCCCCTACACATTAGCCACGCCCCCTTTCATAACTCGTGATCCGTTTGTCGTAGAGTCTTGTGGGAGGTGTTATATCGCTCAGCAGAGAGTGCCTGTCGTGGAGCCTTGCGGCAGGCGTCGTGGCGCTCGTCAGAGTTTCGGCTTCACGGTGCCCGGCCGCGTCGGTCGGCGTCCCGCCAGCATCCTCGACGCGCAAGGGGTGAGGGCCCGTTCATCGCTGCTTGCAGCTTTAATTAGGGCCCCGAGCACGAAAGTGCCAGGACCCAACGGTGTCCTGGCACGAAGTGCAAGGAACCTATTGTTTTTCTGGGGATTATTAGGGCCCGAGCACGAAAGTGCCAGGACCCAACGGTGTCCTGGCACGAAGTGCAAGGAACCTATTGTTTTTCTGGGGATTATTATTATTCTTTTTCCGCTGCAAGATCGCGTTTTTGACGACCTTAGCCATCCCCAAAACTCACGAAAAGTGGAGTATGCGTCAGAACTGGTGGGAAATTCAATGTTCTGGAGTGACTGGGCTCGGGTGTCTCCAGAGGGCTCCATAGCGCCCCCTAACGTACGCAGTTTTTCAGAGAAAGTTTCTTCGATCTTCACGAAATTCAAGTATGTCATTGCTCACGCCCTCATACCTGGATTAAATGATTTTGAGATTTCTTCGGCAAACAGGAAGTCAGCCATGTTGGACTTCCTGCGTGATTTTAGAATTTACGAACGCATATTTGAAGACTTTAGGATGCACAAAAATTTATGAAACTTTACACACACATCCAAACTAGTAATTACTTCATTTTAGTGGTGAAATTTTGCTTGGGCGTGGCATGTTGGCTCTCTAGCGCCCCCTTATGTCTTTCAGATTTTGAACATACCTTTAGGTACTCGAAAACTCATGAAATTTGGCAAGATGATAGACACCTGTGAACTTTATTTAAATATATAGCCATTAGGCTCAGTGTGTTTAGCCGGCTCTATAGCGCCCCCTAACGCGTTGAAATTTTAACTTTGTCAAAGTTGATCCGATAATCATGAAATTTGGTATGCATATCCCACTCATCATTTGAAACATATTCCTCATTGGGTTTCATTAGCTCCGCCCACCCGGAAGTCGGCCATATTGGATTTCATGTCACTTTTAGCATTTTATAGGCCGCGTACTTTAACGAACTCCTCCTACAGATTTAATCAGATCGATTTGAAATTTGGTCAGGACCATCTTAAGACCTTGAAGATGAAAAGTTATTAAAATCGTGAGTTTTCACTTAACGAGCGGAACGTGGCGTGGCGTCCATTTTGAGCCATTCGCCATGAAACAGGCAGTTATTGTAACTCAACTGTACATAGTCCGATCTGCCCCAAATCTCTCAGGTATGATGGTGGTCCAGTACTGATGACATGTATATGAAAAATTATACTCATAGCCCCGCCCCAAGACGTTAGCCCCGCCCCCTTTCATATCTCATGAACCGTTTATAGTAGAGTCTTGCGGGAGGTGTCATATCACTCAGCAGAGAGTGCCTGTTTCATTGGGGATGGTTAGCCCCGCCCCCTACACATTAGCCCCGCCCCCTTTCATAACTCATGATCCGTTTTGTAGTAGAGTCTTGTGGGGGGTGTCATATCACTCAGCAGAGAGTGCCTGTTTCATTGGTGAAAGTTATGCCCGCCCCCTACACATTAGCCACGCCCCCTTTCATAACTCGTGATCCGTTTGTCGTAGAGTCTTGTGGGAGGTGTTATATCGCTCAGCAGAGAGTGCCTGTCGTAGAGCCTTGCGGCAGGCGTCGTCGCGCTCGTCAGAGTTTCGGCTTCACCGTGCCCCGGCCGCGTCGGTCGGCGTCCCGCCAGCATCCCCGACGCGCAAGGGGCGAGGGCCCGTTCATCGCTGCTTGCAGCTTTAATTATTATTCTTTTTCCGCTGGTAGATCGCGTTTTTGACGACCTTAGCCATCCCCAAAACTCACGAAAAGTGGAGTATGCGTCAGAACTGGTGGGAAATTCAATGTTCTGGAGTGACTGGGCTCGGGTGTCTCCAGAGGGCTCCATAGCGCCCCCTAACGTACGCAGTTTTTCAGAGAAAGTTTCTTCGATCTTCACGAAATTCAAGTATGTCATTGCTCACGCCCTCATACCTGGATTAAATGATTTTGAGATTTCTTCGGCAAACAGGAAGTCAGCCATGTTGGACTTCCTGCGTGATTTTAGAATTTACGAACGCATATTTGAAGACTTTAGGATGCACAAAAAATAATGAAACTTTACACGCACATCCAAACCCGTAATTAGTTTATTTTAGTGGTGAAATTTTGCTTGGGCGTGGCATGTTGGCTCTCTAGCGCCCCCTTATGTCTTTCAGATTTTGAACATACCTTTAGGTACTCGAAAACTCATGAAATTTGGCAAGATGATAGACACCTGTGAACTTTATTTAAATATATAGCCATTAGGCTCAGTGTGTTTAGCCGGCTCTATAGCGCCCCCTAACGCGTTGAAATTTTAACTTTGTCAAAGTTGATCCGATAATCATGAAATTTGGTATGCATATCCCACTCATCATTTGAAACATATTCCTCATTGGGTTTCATTAGCTCCGCCCACCCGGAAGTCGGCCATATTGGATTTCATGTCACTTTTAGCATTTTATAGGCCGCGTACTTTAACGAACTCCTCCTACAGATTTAATCAGATCGATTTGAAATTTGGTCAGGACCATCTTAAGACCTTGAAGATGAAAAGTTATTAAAATCGTGAGTTTTCACTTAACGAGCGGAACGTGGCGTGGCGTCCATTTTGAGCCATTCGCCATGAAACAGGCAGTTATTGTAACTCAACTGTACATAGTCCGATCTGCCCCAAATCTCTCAGGTATGATGGTGGTCCAGTACTGATGACATGTATATGAAAAATTATACTCATAGCCCCGCCCCAAGACGTTAGCCCCGCCCCCGTTCATATCTCATGAACCGTTTATAGTAGAGTCTTGCGGGAGGTGTCATATCACTCAGCAGAGAGTGCCTGTTTCATTGGGGATGGTTAGCCCCGCCCCCTACACATTAGCCCCGCCCCCTTTCATAACTCATGATCCGTTTGTAGTAGAGTCTTGTGGGGGGTGTCATATCACTCAGCAGAGAGTGCCTGTTTCATTGGTGAAAGTTATGCCCGCCCCCTACACATTAGCCACGCCCCCTTTCATAACTCGTGATCCGTTTGTCGTAGAGTCTTGTGGGAGGTGTTATATCGCTCAGCAGAGAGTGCCTGTCGTAGAGCCTTGCGGCAGGCGTCGTGGCGCTCGTCAGAGTTTCGGCTTCACGGTGCCCGGCCGCGTCGGTCGGCGTCCCGCCAGCATCCTCGACGCGCAAGGGGCGAGGGCCCGTTCATCGCTGCTTGCAGCTTTAATTAGGGCCCGAGCACGAAAGTGCCAGGACCCAACGGTGTCCTGGCACGAAGTGCAAGGAACCTATTGTTTTTCTGGGGATTATTATTATTATTCTTTTTCCGCTGCAAGATCGCGTTTTTGACGACCTTAGCCATCCCCAAAACTCACGAAAAGTGGAGTATGCGTCAGAACTGGTGGGAAATTCAATGTTCTGGAGTGACTGGGCTCGGGTGTCTCCAGGGGGCTCCATAGCGCCACCTAACGTACGCAGTTTTTCAGAGAAAGTTTCTTCGATCTTCACGAAATTCAAGTATGTCATTGCTCACGCCCTCGTACCTGGATTAAATGATTTTGAGATTTTTTCGGCAAACAGGAAGTCAGCCATGTTGGACTTCCTGCGTGATTTTAGAATTTACGAACGCATATTTGAAGACTTTAGGATGCACAAAAATTTATGAAACTTTACACGCACATCCAAACTAGTAATTACTTAATTTTAGTGGTGAAATTTTGCTTGGGCGTGGCATGTTGGCTCTCTAGCGCCCCCTTATGTCTTTCAGATTTTGAACATACCTTTAGGTACTCGAAAACTCATGAAATTTGGCAAGATGATAGACACCTGTGAACTTTATTTAAATATATAGCCATTAGGCTCAGTGTGTTTAGCCGGCTCTATAGCGCCCCCTAACGCGTTGAAATTTTAACTTTGTCAAAGTTGATCCGATAATCATGAAATTTGGTATGCATATCCCACTCATCATTTGAAACATATTCCTCATTGGGTTTCATTAGCTCCGCCCACCCGGAAGTCGGCCATATTGGATTTCATGTCACTTTTAGCATTTTATAGGCCGCGTACTTTAACGAACTCCTCCTACAGATTTAATCAGATCGATTTGAAATTTGGTCAGGACCATCTTAAGACCTTGAAGATGAAAAGTTATTAAAATCGTGAGTTTTCACTTAACGAGCGGAACGTGGCGTGGCGTCCATTTTGAGCCATTCGCCATGAAACAGGCAGTTATTGTAACTCAACTGTACATAGTCCGATCTGCCCCAAATCTCTCAGGTATGATGGTGGTCCAGTACTGATGACATGTATATGAAAAATTATACTCATAGCCCCGCCCCAAGACGTTAGCCCCGCCCCCTTTCATATCTCATGAACCGTTTATAGTAGAGTCTTGCGGGAGGTGTCATATCACTCAGCAGAGAGTGCCTGTTTCATTGGGGATGGTTAGCCCCGCCCCCTACACATTAGCCCCGCCCCCGTTCATAACTCATGATCCGTTTGTAGTAGAGTCTTGTGGGGGGTGTCATATCACTCAGCAGAGAGTGCCTGTTTCATTGGTGAAAGTTATGCCCGCCCCCTACACATTAGCCACGCCCCCTTTCATAACTCGTGATCCGTTTGTCGTAGAGTCTTGTGGGAGGTGTTATATCGCTCAGCAGAGAGTGCCTGTCGTAGAGCCTTGCGGCAGGCGTCGTAGCGCTCGTCAGAGTTTCGGCTTCACGGTGCCCGGCCGCGTCGGTCGGCGTCCCGCCAGCATCCTCGACGCGCAAGGGGCGAGGGCCCGTTCATCGCTGCTTGCAGCTTTAATTATTATTCTTTTTCCGCTGCAAGATCGCGTTTTTGACGACCTTAGCCATCCCCAAAACTCACGAAAAGTGGAGTATGCGTCAGAACTGGTGGGAAATTCAATGTTCTGGAGTGACTGGGCTCGGGTGTCTCCAGAGGGCTCCATAGCGCCCCCTAACGTACGCAGTTTTTCAGAGAAAGTTTCTTCGATCTTCACGAAATTCAAGTATGTCATTGCTCACGCCCTCATACCTGGATTAAATGATTTTGAGATTTCTTCGGCAAACAGGAAGTCAGCCATGTTGGACTTCCTGCGTGATTTTAGAATTTACGAACACATATTTGAAGACTTTAGGATGCACAAAAATTTATGAAACTTTACACACACATCCAAACTAGTAATTACTTAATTTTAGTGGTGAAATTTTGCTTGGGCGTGGCATGTTGGCTCTCTAGCGCCCCCTTATGTCTTTCAGATTTTGAACATACCTTTAGGTACTCGAAAACTCATGAAATTTGGCAAGATGATAGACACCTGTGAACTTTATTTAAATATATAGCCATTAGGCTCAGTGTGTTTAGCCGGCTCTATAGCGCCCCCTAACGCGTTGAAATTTTAACTTTGTCAAAGTTGATCCGATAATCATGAAATTTGGTATGCATATCCCACTCATCATTTGAAACATATTCCTCATTGGGTTTCATTAGCTCCGCCCACCCGGAAGTCGGCCATATTGGATTTCATGTCACTTTTAGCATTTTATAGGCCGCGTACTTTAACGAACTCCTCCTACAGATTTAATCAGATCGATTTGAAATTTGGTCAGGACCATCTTAAGACCTTGAAGATGAAAAGTTATTAAAATCGTGAGTTTTCACTTAACGAGCGGAACGTGGCGTGGCGTCCATTTTGAGCCATTCGCCATGAAACAGGCAGTTATTGTAACTCAACTGTACATAGTCCGATCTGCCCCAAATCTCTCAGGTATGATGGTGGTCCAGTACTGATGACATGTATATGAAAAATTATACTCATAGCCCCGCCCCAAGACGTTAGCCCCGCCCCCTTTCATATCTCATGAACCGTTTATAGTAGAGTCTTGCGGGAGGTGTCATATCACTCAGCAGAGAGTGCCTGTTTCATTGGGGATGGTTAGCCCCGCCCCCTACACATTAGCCCCGCCCCCTTTCATAACTCATGATCCGTTTGTAGTAGAGTCTTGTGGGGGGTGTCATATCACTCAGCAGAGAGTGCCTGTTTCATTGGTGAAAGTTATGCCCGCCCCCTACACATTAGCCACGCCCCCTTTCATAACTCGTGATCCGTTTGTCGTAGAGTCTTGTGGGAGGTGTTATATCGCTCAGCAGAGAGTGCCTGTCGTAGAGCCTTGCGGCAGGCGTCGTGGCGCTCGTCAGAGTTTCGGCTTCACGGTGCCCGGCCGCGTCGGTCGGCGTCCCGCCAGCATCCTCGACGCGCAAGGGGCGAGGGCCCGTTCATCGCTGCTTGCAGCTTTAATTATTATTCTTTTTCCGCTGCAAGATCGCGTTTTTGACGACCTTAGCCATCCCCAAAACTCACGAAAAGTGGAGTATGCGTCAGAACTGGTGGGAAATTCAATGTTCTGGAGTGACTGGGCTCGGGTGTCTCCAGAGGGCTCCATAGCGCCCCCTAACGTACGCAGTTTTTCAGAGAAAGTTTCTTCGATCTTCACGAAATTCAAGTATGTCATTGCTCACGCCCTCATACCTGGATTAAATGATTTTGAGATTTCTTCGGCAAACAGGAAGTCAGCCATGTTGGACTTCCTGCGTGATTTTAGAATTTACGAACGCATATTTGAAGACTTTAGGATGCACAAAAATTTATGAAACTTTACACACACATCCAAACTAGTAATTACTTCATTTTAGTGGTGAAATTTTGCTTGGGCGTGGCATGTTGGCTCTCTAGCGCCCCCTTATGTCTTTCAGATTTTGAACATACCTTTAGGTACTCGAAAACTCATGAAATTTGGCAAGATGATAGACACCTGTGAACTTTATTTAAATATATAGCCATTAGGCTCAGTGTGTTTAGCCGGCTCTATAGCGCCCCCTAACGCGTTGAAATTTTAACTTTGTCAAAGTTGATCCGATAATCATGAAATTTGGTATGCATATCCCACTCATCATTTGAAACATATTCCTCATTGGGTTTCATTAGCTCCGCCCACCCGGAAGTCGGCCATATTGGATTTCATGTCACTTTTAGCATTTTATAGGCCGCGTACTTTAACGAACTCCTCCTACAGATTTAATCAGATCGATTTGAAATTTGGTCAGGACCATCTTAAGACCTTGAAGATGAAAAGTTATTAAAATCGTGAGTTTTCACTTAACGAGCGGAACGTGGCGTGGCGTCCATTTTGAGCCATTCGCCATGAAACAGGCAGTTATTGTAACTCAACTGTACATAGTCCGATCTGCCCCAAATCTCTCAGGTATGATGGTGGTCCAGTACTGATGACATGTATATGAAAAATTATACTCATAGCCCCGCCCCAAGACGTTAGCCCCGCCCCCTTTCATATCTCATGAACCGTTTATAGTAGAGTCTTGCGGGAGGTGTCATATCACTCAGCAGAGAGTGCCTGTTTCATTGGGGATGGTTAGCCCCGCCCCCTACACATTAGCCACGCCCCCTTTCATAACTCATGATCCGTTTGTAGTAGAGTCTTGTGGGAGGTGTTATATCGCTCAGCAGAGAGTGCCTGTTTCATTGGTGAAAGTTATGCCCGCCCCCTACACATTAGCCACGCCCCCTTTCATAACTCGTGATCCGTTTGTCGTAGAGTCTTGTGGGAGGTGTTATATCGCTCAGCAGAGAGTGCCTGTCGTAGAGCCTTGCGGCAGGCGTCGTGGCGCTCGTCAGAGTTTCGGCTTCACGGTGCCCGGCCGCGTCGGTCGGCGTCCCGCCAGCATCCTCGACGCGCAAGGGGCGAGGGCCCGTTCATCGCTGCTTGCAGCTTTAATTATTATTCTTTTTCCGCTGGTAGATCGCGTTTTTGACGACCTTAGCCATCCCCAAAACTCACGAAAAGTGGAGTATGCGTCAGAACTGGTGGGAAATTCAATGTTCTGGAGTGACTGGGCTCGGGTGTCTCCAGAGGGCTCCATAGCGCCCCCTAACGTACGCAGTTTTTCAGAGAAAGTTTCTTCGATCTTCACGAAATTCAAGTATGTCATTGCTCACGCCCTCATACCTGGATTAAATGATTTTGAGATTTCTTCGGCAAACAGGAAGTCAGCCATGTTGGACTTCCTGCGTGATTTTAGAATTTACGAACGCATATTTGAAGACTTTAGGATGCACAAAAATTTATGAAACTTTACACACACATCCAAACTAGTAATTACTTCATTTTAGTGGTGAAATTTTGCTTGGGCGTGGCATGTTGGCTCTCTAGCGCCCCCTTATGTCTTTCAGATTTTGAACATACCTTTAGGTACTCGAAAACTCATGAAATTTGGCAAGATGATAGACACCTGTGAACTTTATTTAAATATATAGCCATTAGGCTCAGTGTGTTTAGCCGGCTCTATAGCGCCCCCTAACGCGTTGAAATTTTAACTTTGTCAAAGTTGATCCGATAATCATGAAATTTGGTATGCATATCCCACTCATCATTTGAAACATATTCCTCATTGGGTTTCATTAGCTCCGCCCACCCGGAAGTCGGCCATATTGGATTTCATGTCACTTTTAGCATTTTATAGGCCGCGTACTTTAACGAACTCCTCCTACAGATTTAATCAGATCGATTTGAAATTTGGTCAGGACCATCTTAAGACCTTGAAGATGAAAAGTTATTAAAATCGTGAGTTTTCACTTAACGAGCGGAACGTGGCGTGGCGTCCATTTTGAGCCATTCGCCATGAAACAGGCAGTTATTGTAACTCAACTGTACATAGTCCGATCTGCCCCAAATCTCTCAGGTATGATGGTGGTCCAGTACTGATGACATGTATATGAAAAATTATACTCATAGCCCCGCCCCAAGACGTTAGCCCCGCCCCCTTTCATATCTCATGAACCGTTTATAGTAGAGTCTTGCGGGAGGTGTCATATCACTCAGCAGAGAGTGCCTGTTTCATTGGGGATGGTTAGCCCCGCCCCCGACACATTAGCCCCGCCCCCTTTCATAACTCATGATCCGTTTGTCGTAGAGTCTTGTGGGAGGTGTCATATCACTCAGCAGAGAGTGCCTGTTTCATTGGTGAAAGTTATGCCCGCCCCCTACACATTAGCCACGCCCCCTTTCATAACTCGTGATCCGTTTGTCGTAGAGCCTTGCGGCAGGCGTCGTCGCGCTCGTCAGAGTTTCGGCTTCACCGTGCCCGGCCGCGTCGGTCGGCGTCCCGCCAGCATCCCCGACGCGCACGGGGCGAGGGCCCGTTCATCGCTGCTTGCAGCTTTAATTAGGGCCCGAGCACGAAAGTGCCAGGACCCAACGGTGTCCTGGCACGAAGTGCAAGGAACCTATTGTTTTTCTGGGGATTATTATTATTATTAGGGCCCGAGCACGAAAGTGCCAGGACCCAACGGTGTCCTGGCACGAAGTGCAAGGAACCTATTGTTTTTCTGGGGATTATTAGGGCCCGAGCACGAAAGTGCCAGGACCCAACGGTGTCCTGGCACGAAGTGCAAGGAACCTATTGTTTTTCTGGGGATTATTATTATTATTCTTTTTCCGCTGCGAGATCGCGTTTTTGACGACCTTAGCCATCCCCAAAACTCACGAAAAGTGGAGTATGCGTCAGAACTGGTGGGAAATTCAATGTTCTGGAGTGACTGGGCTCGGGTGTCTCCAGAGGGCTCCATAGCGCCCCCTAACGTATGCAGTTTTTCAGAGAAAGTTTCTTCGATCTTCACGAAATTCAAGTATGTCATTGCTCACGCCCTCATACCTGGATTAAATGATTTTGAGATTTCTTCGGCAAACAGGAAGTCAGCCATGTTGGACTTCCTGCGTGATTTTAGAATTTACGAACGCATATTTGAAGACTTTAGGATGCACAAAAATTTATGAAACTTTACACACACATCCAAACTAGTAATTACTTCATTTTAGTGGTGAAATTTTGCTTGGGCGTGGCATGTTGGCTCTCTAGCGCCCCCTTATGTCTTTCAGATTTTGAACATACCTTTAGGTACTCGAAAACTCATGAAATTTGGCAAGATGATACACACCTGTGAACTTTATTTAAATATATAGCCATTAGGCTCAGTGTGTTTAGCCGGCTCTATAGCGCCCCCTAACGCGTTGAAATTTTAACTTTGTCAAAGTTGATCCGATAATCATGAAATTTGGTATGCATATCCCACTCATCATTTGAAACATATTCCTCATTGGGTTTCATTAGCTCCGCCCACCCGGAAGTCGGCCATATTGGATTTCATGTCACTTTTAGCATTTTATAGGCCGCGTACTTTAACGAACTCCTCCTACAGATTTAATCAGATCGATTTGAAATTTGGTCAGGACCATCTTAAGACCTTGAAGATGAAAAGTTATTAAAATCGTGAGTTTTCACTTAACGAGCGGAACGTGGCGTGGCGTCCATTTTGAGCCATTCGCCATGAAACAGGCAGTTATTGTAACTCAACTGTACATAGTCCGATCTGCCCCAAATCTCTCAGGTATGATGGTGGTCCAGTACTGATGACATGTATATGAAAAATTATACTCATAGCCCCGCCCCAAGACGTTAGCCCCGCCCCCTTTCATATCTCATGAACCGTTTATAGTAGAGTCTTGCGGGAGGTGTCATATCACTCAGCAGAGAGTGCCTGTTTCATTGGGGATGGTTAGCCCCGCCCCCTACACATTAGCCCCGCCCCCTTTCATAACTCATGATCCGTTTGTAGTAGAGTCTTGTGGGGGGTGTCATATCACTCAGCAGAGAGTGCCTGTTTCATTGGTGAAAGTTATGCCCGCCCCCTACACATTAGCCACGCCCCCTTTCATAACTCGTGATCCGTTTGTCGTAGAGTCTTGTGGGAGGTGTTATATCGCTCAGCAGAGAGTGCCTGTCGTAGAGCCTTGCGGCAGGCGTCGTGGCGCTCGTCAGAGTTTCGGCTTCACGGTGCCCGGCCGCGTCGGTCGGCGTCCCGCCAGCATCCTCGACGCGCAAGGGGCGAGGGCCCGTTCATCGCTGCTTGCAGCTTTAATTAGGGCCCGAGCACGAAAGTGCCAGGACCCAACGGTGTCCTGGCACGAAGTGCAAGGAACCTATTGTTTTTCTGGGGATTATTATTAGGGCCCGAGCACGAAAGTGCCAGGACCCAACGGTGTCCTGGCACGAAGTGCAAGGAACCTATTGTTTTTCTGGGGATTATTATTATTCTTTTTCCGCTGCAAGATCGCGTTTTTGACGACCTTAGCCATCCCCAAAACTCACGAAAAGTGGAGTATGCGTCAGAACTGGTGGGAAATTCAATGTTCTGGAGTGACTGGGCTCGGGTGTCTCCAGAGGGCTCCATAGCGCCCCCTAACGTACGCAGTTTTTCAGAGAAAGTTTCTTCGATCTTCACGAAATTCAAGTATGTCATTGCTCACGCCCTCATACCTGGATTAAATGATTTTGAGATTTCTTCGGCAAACAGGAAGTCAGCCATGTTGGACTTCCTGCGTGATTTTAGAATTTACGAACGCATATTTGAAGACTTTAGGATGCACAAAAATTTATGAAACTTTACACACACATCCAAACTAGTAATTACTTCATTTTAGTGGTGAAATTTTGCTTGGGCGTGGCATGTTGGCTCTCTAGCGCCCCCTTATGTCTTTCAGATTTTGAACATACCTTTAGGTACTCGAAAACTCATGAAATTTGGCAAGATGATAGACACCTGTGAACTTTATTTAAATATATAGCCATTAGGCTCAGTGTGTTTAGCCGGCTCTATAGCGCCCCCTAACGCGTTGAAATTTTAACTTTGTCAAAGTTGATCCGATAATCATGAAATTTGGTATGCATATCCCACTCATCATTTGAAACATATTCCTCATTGGGTTTCATTAGCTCCGCCCACCCGGAAGTCGGCCATATTGGATTTCATGTCACTTTTAGCATTTTATAGGCCGCGTACTTTAACGAACTCCTCCTACAGATTTAATCAGATCGATTTGAAATTTGGTCAGGACCATCTTAAGACCTTGAAGATGAAAAGTTATTAAAATCGTGAGTTTTCACTTAACGAGCGGAACGTGGCGTGGCGTCCATTTTGAGCCATTCGCCATGAAACAGGCAGTTATTGTAACTCAACTGTACATAGTCCGATCTGCCCCAAATCTCTCAGGTATGATGGTGGTCCAGTACTGATGACATGTATATGAAAAATTATACTCATAGCCCCGCCCCAAGACGTTAGCCCCGCCCCCGTTCATATCTCATGAACCGTTTATAGTAGAGTCTTGCGGGAGGTGTCATATCACTCAGCAGAGAGTGCCTGTTTCATTGGGGATGGTTAGCC
The DNA here is from genome assembly GCF_015220745.1 of Sebastes umbrosus. Lineage (NCBI taxonomy): Eukaryota > Metazoa > Chordata > Actinopteri > Perciformes > Sebastidae > Sebastes > Sebastes umbrosus. The sequence goes on from NC_051269.1 coordinate 2,280,134, forward strand.
CCGCCCCCGACACATTAGCCCCGCCCCCTTTCATAACTCATGATCCGTTTGTAGTAGAGTCTTGTGGGGGGTGTCATATCACTCAGCAGAGAGTGCCTGTTTCATTGGTGAAAGTTATGCCCGCCCCCTACACATTAGCCACGCCCCCTTTCATAACTCGTGATCCGTTTGTCGTAGAGTCTTGTGGGAGGTGTTATATCGCTCAGCAGAGAGTGCCTGTCGTAGAGCCTTGCGGCAGGCGTCGTGGCGCTCGTCAGAGTTTCGGCTTCACCGTGCCCGGCCGCGTCGGTCGGCGTCCCGCCAGCATCCTCGACGCGCAAGGGGCGAGGGCCCGTTCATCGCTGCTTGCAGCTTTAATTATTATTCTTTTTCCGCTGCAAGATCGCGTTTTTGACGACCTTAGCCATCCCCAAAACTCACGAAAAGTGGAGTATGCGTCAGAACTGGTGGGAAATTCAATGTTCTGGAGTGACTGGGCTCGGGTGTCTCCAGAGGGCTCCATAGCGCCCCCTAACGTACGCAGTTTTTCAGAGAAAGTTTCTTCGATCTTCACGAAATTCAAGTATGTCATTGCTCACGCCCTCATACCTGGATTAAATGATTTTGAGATTTCTTCGGCAAACAGGAAGTCAGCCATGTTGGACTTCCTGCGTGATTTTAGAATTTACGAACGCATATTTGAAGACTTTAGGATGCACAAAAATTTATGAAACTTTACACACACATCCAAACTAGTAATTACTTCATTTTAGTGGTGAAATTTTGCTTGGGCGTGGCATGTTGGCTCTCTAGCGCCCCCTTATGTCTTTCAGATTTTGAACATACCTTTAGGTACTCGGAATCTCATAAAATTTGGCAAAATGATAGACACCTGTGAACTTTATGTAAATGTATAGCCATTAGGCTCAGTGTGTTTAGCCGGCTCTATAGCGCCCCCTAACGCGTTGAAATTTTAACTTTGTCAAAGTTGATCCGATATTCATGAAATTTGGTATGCATATCCCACTCATCATTTGAAACATATTCCTCATTGGGTTTCATAAGCCCCGCCCACCCAGAAGTCGGCCATATTGGATTTCATGTCACTTTTAGCGTTTTATAGGCCGCGTACTTTAACGAACTCCTCCTACAGATTTAATCAGATCGATTTGAAATTTGGTCAGGACCATCTTAAGACCTTGAGGATGAAAAGTTATTAAAATCGTGAGTTTTCACTTAACGAGCGGACCGTGGCGTGGCGGCCATTTTCAGCCATTCGCCATGAAACAGGCAGTTATTGTAACTCAACTGTACATAGTCCGATCTGCCCCAGATTTCTCAGGTATGATGGTGCTCCAGTACTGATGACATGTATATGAAAAATTATACTCATAGCCCCGCCCCAAGACGTTAGCCCCGCCCCCTTTCATATCTCATGAACCGTTTATAGTAGAGTCTTGCGGGAGGTGTCATATCACTCAGCAGAGAGTGCCTGTTTCATTGGGGATGGTTAGCCCCGCCCCCTACACATTAGCCACGCCCCCTTTCATAACTCGTGATCCGTTTGTCGTAGAGCCTTGCGGCAGGCGTCGTCGCGCTCGTCAGAGCTTCGGCTTCACCGTGCCCGGCCGCGTCGGTCGGCGTCCCGCCAGCATCCCCGACGCGCAAGGGGCGAGGGCCCGTTCATCGCTGCTTGCAGCTTTAATTATTATTATTATTCTTTTTCCGCTGCAAGATCGCGTTTTTGACGACCTTAGCCATCCCCAAAACTCACGAAAAGTGGAGTATGCGTCAGAACTGGTGGGAAATTCAATGTTCTGGAGTGACTGGGCTCGGGTGTCTCCAGAGGGCTCCATAGCGCCCCCTAACGTACGCAGTTTTTCAGAGAAAGTTTCTTCGATCTTCACGAAATTCAAGTATGTCATTGCTCACGCCCTCATACCTGGATTAAATGATTTTGAGATTTCTTCGGCAAACAGGAAGTCAGCCATGTTGGACTTCCTGCGTGATTTTAGAATTTACGAACGCATATTTGAAGACTTTAGGATGCACAAAAATTTATGAAACTTTACACACACATCCAAACTAGTAATTACTTCATTTTAGTGGTGAAATTTTGCTTGGGCGTGGCATGTTGGCTCTCTAGCGCCCCCTTATGTCTTTCAGATTTTGAACATACCTTTAGGTACTCGAAAACTCATGAAATTTGGCAAGATGATAGACACCTGTGAACTTTATTTAAATATATAGCCATTAGGCTCAGTGTGTTTAGCCGGCTCTATAGCGCCCCCTAACGCGTTGAAATTTTAACTTTGTCAAAGTTGATCCGATATTCATGAAATTTGGTATGCATATCCCACTCATCATTTGAAACATATTCCTCATTGGGTTTCATAAGCCCCGCCCACCCAGAAGTCGGCCATATTGGATTTTATGTACGATTTTCCCAATTTTTGAGTTTTATTGGCCGCGTACTTTAACGAACTCCTCCTACAGATTTGATCAGATGGAGTTGAAATTTGGTCAGGACCATCTTAAGACCTTGAAGATGAAAAGTTATTAAAATGATGAGTGTCCACTTAACGATCGGACCGTAGCGTGGCGGCCATTTTGAGCCATTCGCCAGTTATTGTAACTCAACTGTACATAGTCCGATCTGCCCCAAATCTCTCAGGTATGATGGTGCTCCAGTACTGATGACATGTATATGAAAAATTATACTCATAGCCCCGCCCTAAGACGTTAGCCCCGCCCCCTTTCATAACTCATGAACCGTTTATAGTAGAGTCTTGTGGGATGTGTCATATCACTCAGCAGAGAGTGGGTTAACCCTAACTCAACTGTACATAGTCCGATCTGCCCCAAATTTCTCAGGTATGATAAGGGTCCAGTCCTGATTATATGTAAATGCAAAAATATAGTCATAGCCACGGCCCCTACACATTAGCCCCGCCCCCTTTCATAACTCATGATCCGTTTGTCGTAGAGTCTTGTGGGAGGTGTCATATCACTCAGCAGAGAGTGCCTGTTTCATTGGTGAAGGTTATCCCCGCCCCCTACACATTAGCCCCGCCCCCTTTCATAACTCATGATCCGTTTGTCGTAGAGTCTTGTGGGAGGTGTCATATCACTCAGCAGAGAGTGCCTGTTTCATTGGTGAAGGTTATGCCCGCCCCCTACACATTAGCCACGCCCCCGTTCATTACTCATGATCCGTTTGTCGTAGAGTCTTGTGGGAGGTGTTATATCGCTCAGCAGAGAGTGCCTGTTTCATTGGTGAAGGTTATGCCCGCCCCCTACACATTAGCCACGCCCCCCTTTCATATCTCATGAACCGTTTATAGTAGAGTCTTGTGGGAGGTGTCATATCACTCAGCAGAGAGTGCCTGTTTCATTGGTGAAAGTTATGCCCGCCCCCTACACATTAGCCACGCCCCCTTTCATAACTCATGATCCGTTTGTCGTAAAGTCTTGTGGGAGGTGTTATATCGCTCAGCAGAGAGTGCCTGTTAAGTTGGTGTTGTTATCCCCGCCCCCTACACATTAGCCACGCCCCCCTTCATAACTCGTGAACCGCTTGTCGTAGAGCCTTGCGGCAGGTGTCGTGGCGCTCGTCAGAGTTTCGGCTTCACAGTGCCCGGCCGCGTCGGTCGGCGTCCCGCCAGCATCCCCGACGCGCAAGTAGGGGCGAGGGCCCGTTCATCGCTGCTCGCAGCTTTAATTATTATTCTTTTTCCGCTGCAAGATCGCGTTTTTGACGACCTTAGCCATCCCCAAAACTCACGAAAAGTGGAGTATGCGTCAGAACTGGTGGGAAATTCAATGTTCTGGAGTGACTGGGCTCGGGTGTCTCCAGAGGGCTCCATAGCGCCCCCTAACGTACGCAGTTTTTCAGAGAAAGTTTCTTCGATCTTCACGAAATTCAAGTATGTCATTGCTCACGCCCTCATACCTGGATTAAATGATTTTGAGATTTCTTCGGCAAACAGGAAGTCAGCCATGTTGGACTTCCTGCGTGATTTTAGAATTTACGAACGCATATTTGAAGACTTTAGGATGCACAAAAATTTATGAAACTTTACACACACATCCAAACTAGTAATTACTTCATTTTAGTGGTGAAATTTTGCTTGGGCGTGGCATGTTGGCTCTCTAGCGCCCCCTTATGTCTTTCAGATTTTGAACATACCTTTAGGTACTCGAAAACTCATGAAATTTGGCAAGATGATAGACACCTGTGAACTTTATTTAAATATATAGCCATTAGGCTCAGTGTGTTTAGCCGGCTCTATAGCGCCCCCTAACGCGTTGAAATTTTAACTTTGTCAAAGTTGATCCGATAATCATGAAATTTGGTATGCATATCCCACTCATCATTTGAAACATATTCCTCATTGGGTTTCATTAGCTCCGCCCACCCGGAAGTCGGCCATATTGGATTTCATGTCACTTTTAGCATTTTATAGGCCGCGTACTTTAACGAACTCCTCCTACAGATTTAATCAGATCGATTTGAAATTTGGTCAGGACCATCTTAAGACCTTGAAGATGAAAAGTTATTAAAATCGTGAGTTTTCACTTAACGAGCGGAACGTGGCGTGGCGTCCATTTTGAGCCATTCGCCATGAAACAGGCAGTTATTGTAACTCAACTGTACATAGTCCGATCTGCCCCAAATCTCTCAGGTATGATGGTGGTCCAGTACTGATGACATGTATATGAAAAATTATACTCATAGCCCCGCCCCAAGACGTTAGCCCCGCCCCCTTTCATATCTCATGAACCGTTTATAGTAGAGTCTTGCGGGAGGTGTCATATCACTCAGCAGAGAGTGCCTGTTTCATTGGGGATGGTTAGCCCCGCCCCCTACACATTAGCCCCGCCCCCTTTCATAACTCATGATCCGTTTGTAGTAGAGTCTTGTGGGGGGTGTCATATCACTCAGCAGAGAGTGCCTGTTTCATTGGTGAAAGTTATGCCCGCCCCCTACACATTAGCCACGCCCCCTTTCATAACTCGTGATCCGTTTGTCGTAGAGTCTTGTGGGAGGTGTTATATCGCTCAGCAGAGAGTGCCTGTCGTAGAGCCTTGCGGCAGGCGTCGTGGCGCTCGTCAGAGTTTCGGCTTCACGGTGCCCGGCCGCGTCGGTCGGCGTCCCGCCAGCATCCTCGACGCGCAAGGGGCGAGGGCCCGTTCATCGCTGCTTGCAGCTTTAATTAGGGCCCGAGCACGAAAGTGCCAGGACCCAACGGTGTCCTGGCACGAAGTGCAAGGAACCTATTGTTTTTCTGGGGATTATTATTATTAGGGCCCGAGCACGAAAGTGCCAGGACCCAACGGTGTCCTGGCACGAAGTGCAAGGAACCTATTGTTTTTCTGGGGATTATTAGGGCCCGAGCACGAAAGTGCCAGGACCCAACGGTGTCCTGGCACGAAGTGCAAGGAACCTATTGTTTTTCTGGGGATTATTAGGGCCCGAGCACGAAAGTGCCAGGACCCAACGGTGTCCTGGCACGAAGTGCAAGGAACCTATTGTTTTTTCTGGGGATTATTATTATTATTATTATTATTATTATTCTTTTTCCGCTGCAAGATCGCGTTTTTGACGACCTTAGCCATCCCCAAAACTCACGAAAAGTGGAGTATGCGTCAGAACTGGTGGGAAATTCAATGTTCTGGAGTGACTGGGCTCGGGTGTCTCCAGAGGGCTCCATAGCGCCCCCTAACGTACGCAGTTTTTCAGAGAAAGTTTCTTCGATCTTCACGAAATTCAAGTATGTCATTGCTCACGCCCTCATACCTGGATTAAATGATTTTGAGATTTCTTCGGCAAACAGGAAGTCAGCCATGTTGGACTTCCTGCGTGATTTTAGAATTTACGAACGCATATTTGAAGACTTTAGGATGCACAAAAATTTATGAAACTTTACACACACATCCAAACTAGTAATTACTTCATTTTAGTGGTGAAATTTTGCTTGGGCGTGGCATGTTGGCTCTCTAGCGCCCCCTTATGTCTTTCAGATTTTGAACATACCTTTAGGTACTCGGAATCTCATAAAATTTGGCAAAATGATAGACACCTGTGAACTTTATGTAACTGTATAGCCATTAGGCTCAGTGTGTTTAGCCGGCTCTATAGCGCCCCCTAACGCGTTGAAATTTTAACTTTGTCAAAGTTGATCCGATATTCATGAAATTTGGTATGCATATCCCACTCATCATTTGAAACATATTCCTCATTGGGTTTCATAAGCCCCGCCCACCCAGAAGTCGGCCATATTGGATTTTATGTACGATTTTCCCAATTTTTGAGTTTTATTGGCCGCGTACTTTAACGAACTCCTCCTACAGATTTGATCAGATGGAGTTGAAATTTGGTCAGGACCATCTTAAGACCTTGAAGATGAAAAGTTATTAAAATGATGAGTGTCCACTTAACGATCGGACCGTAGCGTGGCGGCCATTTTGAGCCATTCGCCAGTTATTGTAACTCAACTGTACATAGTCCGATCTGCCCCAAATCTCTCAGGTATGATGGTGCTCCAGTACTGATGACATGTATATGAAAAATTATACTCATAGCCCCGCCCTAAGACGTTAGCCCCGCCCCCTTTCATAACTCATGAACCGTTTATAGTAGAGTCTTGTGGGATGTGTCATATCACTCAGCAGAGAGTGGGTTAACCCTAACTCAACTGTACATAGTCCGATCTGCCCCAAATTTCTCAGGTATGATAAGGGTCCAGTCCTGATTATATGTAAATGCAAAAATATAGTCATAGCCACGGCCCCTACACATTAGCCCCGCCCCCTTTCATAACTCATGATCCGTTTGTCGTAGAGTCTTGTGGGAGGTGTCATATCACTCAGCAGAGAGTGCCTGTTTCATTGGTGAAGGTTATCCCCGCCCCCTACACATTAGCCCCGCCCCCTTTCATAACTCATGATCCGTTTGTCGTAGAGTCTTGTGGGAGGTGTCATATCACTCAGCAGAGAGTGCCTGTTTCATTGGTGAAGGTTATGCCCGCCCCCTACACATTAGCCACGCCCCCTTTCATTACTCATGATCCGTTTGTCGTAGAGTCTTGTGGGAGGTGTTATATCGCTCAGCAGAGAGTGCCTGTTTCATTGGTGAAGGTTATGCCCGCCCCCTACACATTAGCCCCGCCCCCTTTCATAACTCGTGATCCGTTTGTCGTAGAGTCTTGTGGGAAGTGTCATATAACTCAGCAGAGAGTGCCTGTTTCATTGGTGAAGGTTATGCCCGCCCCCTACACATTAGCCCCGCCCCCTTTCATAACTCATGAACCGTTTGTCGTAGAGCCTTGCGGCAGGCGTCGTGGCGCTCGTCAGAGTTTCGGCTTCACGGTGCCCGGCCGCGTCGGTCGGCGTCCCGCCAGCATCCCCGACGCGCAAGGGGCGAGGGCCCGTTCATCGCTGCTTGCAGCTTTAATTAGGGCCCGAGCACGAAAGTGCCAGGACCCAACGGTGTCCTGGCACGAAGTGCAAGGAACCTATTGTTTTTCTGGGGATTATTATTATTATTATTCTTTTTCCGCTGGTAGATCGCGTTTTTGACGACCTTAGCCATCCCCAAAACTCACGAAAAGTGGAGTATGCGTCAGAACTGGTGGGAAATTCAATGTTCTGGAGTGACTGGGCTCGGGTGTCTCCAGAGGGCTCCATAGCGCCCCCTAACGTACGCAGTTTTTCAGAGAAAGTTTCTTCGATCTTCACGAAATTCAAGTATGTCATTGCTCACGCCCTCATACCTGGATTAAATGATTTTGAGATTTCTTCGGCAAACAGGAAGTCAGCCATGTTGGACTTCCTGCGTGATTTTAGAATTTACGAACGCATATTTGAAGACTTTAGGATGCACAAAAATTTATGAAACTTTACACACACATCCAAACTAGTAATTACTTCATTTTAGTGGTGAAATTTTGCTTGGGCGTGGCATGTTGGCTCTCTAGCGCCCCCTTATGTCTTTCAGATTTTGAACATACCTTTAGGTACTCGAAAACTCATGAAATTTGGCAAGATGATAGACACCTGTGAACTTTATTTAAATATATAGCCATTAGGCTCAGTGTGTTTAGCCGGCTCTATAGCGCCCCCTAACGCGTTGAAATTTTAACTTTGTCAAAGTTGATCCGATAATCATGAAATTTGGTATGCATATCCCACTCATCATTTGAAACATATTCCTCATTGGGTTTCATTAGCTCCGCCCACCCGGAAGTCGGCCATATTGGATTTCATGTCACTTTTAGCATTCTATAGGCCGCGTACTTTAACGAACTCCTCCTACAGATTTAATCAGATCGATTTGAAATTTGGTCAGGACCATCTTAAGACCTTGAAGATGAAAAGTTATTAAAATCGTGAGTTTTCACTTAACGAGCGGAACGTGGCGTGGCGTCCATTTTGAGCCATTCGCCATGAAACAGGCAGTTATTGTAACTCAACTGTACATAGTCCGATCTGCCCCAAATCTCTCAGGTATGATGGTGGTCCAGTACTGATGACATGTATATGAAAAATTATACTCATAGCCCCGCCCCAAGACGTTAGCCCCGCCCCCTTTCATATCTCATGAACCGTTTATAGTAGAGTCTTGCGGGAGGTGTCATATCACTCAGCAGAGAGTGCCTGTTTCATTGGGGATGGTTAGCCCCGCCCCCTACACATTAGCCCCGCCCCCTTTCATAACTCATGATCCGTTTGTAGTAGAGTCTTGTGGGGGGTGTCATATCACTCAGCAGAGAGTGCCTGTTTCATTGGTGAAAGTTATGCCCGCCCCCTACACATTAGCCACGCCCCCTTTCATAACTCGTGATCCGTTTGTCGTAGAGTCTTGTGGGAGGTGTTATATCGCTCAGCAGAGAGTGCCTGTCGTAGAGCCTTGCGGCAGGCGTCGTGGCGCTCGTCAGAGTTTCGGCTTCACGGTGCCCGGCCGCGTCGGTCGGCGTCCCGCCAGCATCCTCGACGCGCAAGGGGCGAGGGCCCGTTCATCGCTGCTTGCAGCTTTAATTATTATTATTATTCTTTTTCCGCTGGTAGATCGCGTTTTTGACGACCTTAGCCATCCCCAAAACTCACGAAAAGTGGAGTATGCGTCAGAACTGGTGGGAAATTCAATGTTCTGGAGTGACTGGGCTCGGGTGTCTCCAGAGGGCTCCATAGCGCCCCCTAACGTACGCAGTTTTTCAGAGAAAGTTTCTTCGATCTTCACGAAATTCAAGTATGTCATTGCTCACGCCCTCATACCTGGATTAAATGATTTTGAGATTTCTTCGGCAAACAGGAAGTCAGCCATGTTGGACTTCCTGCGTGATTTTAGAATTTACGAACGCATATTTGAAGACTTTAGGATGCACAAAAATTTATGAAACTTTACACACACATCCAAACTAGTAATTACTTCATTTTAGTGGTGAAATTTTGCTTGGGCGTGGCATGTTGGCTCTCTAGCGCCCCCTTATGTCTTTCAGATTTTGAACATACCTTTAGGTACTCGAAAACTCATGAAATTTGGCAAGATGATAGACACCTGTGAACTTTATTTAAATATATAGCCATTAGGCTCAGTGTGTTTAGCCGGCTCTATAGCGCCCCCTAACGCGTTGAAATTTTAACTTTGTCAAAGTTGATCCGATAATCATGAAATTTGGTATGCATATCCCACTCATCATTTGAAACATATTCCTCATTGGGTTTCATTAGCTCCGCCCACCCGGAAGTCGGCCATATTGGATTTCATGTCACTTTTAGCATTTTATAGGCCGCGTACTTTAACGAACTCCTCCTACAGATTTAATCAGATCGATTTGAAATTTGGTCAGGACCATCTTAAGACCTTGAAGATGAAAAGTTATTAAAATCGTGAGTTTACACTTAACGAGCGGAACGTGGCGTGGCGTCCATTTTGAGCCATTCGCCATGAAACAGGCAGTTATTGTAACTCAACTGTACATAGTCCGATCTGCCCCAAATCTCTCAGGTATGATGGTGGTCCAGTACTGATGACATGTATATGAAAAATTATACTCATAGCCCCGCCCCAAGACGTTAGCCCCGCCCCCTTTCATATCTCATGAACCGTTTATAGTAGAGTCTTGCGGGAGGTGTCATATCACTCAGCAGAGAGTGCCTGTTTCATTGGGGATGGTTAGCCCCGCCCCCTACACATTAGCCCCGCCCCCTTTCATAACTCATGATCCGTTTGTAGTAGAGTCTTGTGGGGGGTGTCATATCACTCAGCAGAGAGTGCCTGTTTCATTGGTGAAAGTTATGCCCGCCCCCTACACATTAGCCACGCCCCCTTTCATAACTCGTGATCCGTTTGTCGTAGAGTCTTGTGGGAGGTGTTATATCGCTCAGCAGAGAGTGCCTGTCGTAGAGCCTTGCGGCAGGCGTCGTGGCGCTCGTCAGAGTTTCGGCTTCACGGTGCCCGGCCGCGTCGGTCGGCGTCCCGCCAGCATCCTCGACGCGCAAGGGGCGAGGGCCCGTTCATCGCTGCTTGCAGCTTTAATTAGGGCCCGAGCACGAAAGTGCCAGGACCCAACGGTGTCCTGGCACGAAGTGCAAGGAACCTATTGTTTTTCTGGGGATTATTATTAGGGCCCGAGCACGAAAGTGCCAGGACCCAACGGTGTCCTGGCACGAAGTGCAAGGAACCTATTGTTTTTCTGGGGATTATTATTAGGGCCCGAGCACGAAAGTGCCAGGACCCAACGGTGTCCTGGCACGAAGTGCAAGGAACCTATTGTTTTTCTGGGGATTATTAGGGCCCGAGCACGAAAGTGCCAGGACCCAACGGTGTCCTGGCACGAAGTGCAAGGAACCTATTGTTTTTCTGGGGATTATTATTATTATTATTATTATTCTTTTTCCGCTGGTAGATCGCGTTTTTGACGACCTTAGCCATCCCCAAAACTCACGAAAAGTGGAGTATGCGTCAGAACTGGTGGGAAATTCAATGTTCTGGAGTGACTGGGCTCGGGTGTCTCCAGAGGGCTCCATAGCGCCCCCTAACGTACGCAGTTTTTCAGAGAAAGTTTCTTCGATCTTCACGAAATTCAAGTATGTCATTGCTCACGCCCTCATACCTGGATTAAATGATTTTGAGATTTCTTCGGCAAGCAGGAAGTCAGCCATGTTGGACTTCCTGCGTGATTTTAGAATTTACGAACGCATATTTGAAGACTTTAGGATGCACAAAAATTTATGAAACTTTACACACACATCCAAACTAGTAATTACTTCATTTTAGTGGTGAAATTTTGCTTGGGCGTGGCATGTTGGCTCTCTAGCGCCCCCTTATGTCTTTCAGATTTTGAACATACCTTTAGGTACTCGAAAACTCATGAAATTTGGCAAGATGATAGACACCTGTGAACTTTATTTAAATATATAGCCATTAGGCTCAGTGTGTTTAGCCGGCTCTATAGCGCCCCCTAACGCGTTGAAATTTTAACTTTGTCAAAGTTGATCCGATAATCATGAAATTTGGTATGCATATCCCACTCATCATTTGAAACATATTCCTCATTGGGTTTCATTAGCTCCGCCCACCCGGAAGTCGGCCATATTGGATTTCATGTCACTTTTAGCATTTTATAGGCCGCGTACTTTAACGAACTCCTCCTACAGATTTAATCAGATCGATTTGAAATTTGGTCAGGACCATCTTAAGACCTTGAAGATGAAAAGTTATTAAAATCGTGAGTTTTCACTTAACGAGCGGAACGTGGCGTGGCGTCCATTTTGAGCCATTCGCCATGAAACAGGCAGTTATTGTAACTCAACTGTACATAGTCCGATCTGCCCCAAATCTCTCAGGTATGATGGTGGTCCAGTACTGATGACATGTATATGAAAAATTATACTCATAGCCCCGCCCCAAGACGTTAGCCCCGCCCCCTTTCATATCTCATGAACCGTTTATAGTAGAGTCTTGCGGGAGGTGTCATATCACTCAGCAGAGAGTGCCTGTTTCATTGGGGATGGTTAGCCCCGCCCCCTACACATTAGCCCCGCCCCCTTTCATAACTCATGATCCGTTTGTAGTAGAGTCTTGTGGGGGGTGTCATATCACTCAGCAGAGAGTGCCTGTTTCATTGGTGAAAGTTATGCCCGCCCCCTACACATTAGCCACGCCCCCCTTTCATAACTCGTGATCCGTTTGTCGTAGAGTCTTGTGGGAGGTGTTATATCGCTCAGCAGAGAGTGCCTGTCGTAGAGCCTTGCGGCAGGCGTCGTGGCGCTCGTCAGAGTTTCGGCTTCACGGTGCCCGGCCGCGTCGGTCGGCGTCCCGCCAGCATCCTCGACGCGCAAGGGGCGAGGGCCCGTTCATCGCTGCTTGCAGCTTTAATTATTATTCTTTTTCCGCTGCAAGATCGCGTTTTTGACGACCTTAGCCATCCCCAAAACTCACGAAAAGTGGAGTATGCGTCAGAACTGGTGGGAAATTCAATGTTCTGGAGTGACTGGGCTCGGGTGTCTCCAGAGGGCTCCATAGCGCCCCCTAACGTACGCAGTTTTTCAGAGAAAGTTTCTTCGATCTTCACGAAATTCAAGTATGTCATTGCTCACGCCCTCATACCTGGATTAAATGATTTTGAGATTTCTTCGGCAAACAGGAAGTCAGCCATGTTGGACTTCCTGCGTGATTTTAGAATTTACGAACGCATATTTGAAGACTTTAGGATGCACAAAAATTTATGAAACTTTACACACACATCCAAACTAGTAATTACTTCATTTTAGTGGTGAAATTTTGCTTGGGCGTGGCATGTTGGCTCTCTAGCGCCCCCTTATGTCTTTCAGATTTTGAACATACCTTTAGGTACTCGAAAACTCATGAAATTTGGCAAGATGATAGACACCTGTGAACTTTATTTAAATATATAGCCATTAGGCTCAGTGTGTTTAGCCGGCTCTATAGCGCCCCCTAACGCGTTGAAATTTTAACTTTGTCAAAGTTGATCCGATAATCATGAAATTTGGTATGCATATCCCACTCATCATTTGAAACATATTCCTCATTGGGTTTCATTAGCTCCGCCCACCCGGAAGTCGGCCATATTGGATTTCATGTCACTTTTAGCATTTTATAGGCCGCGTACTTTAACGAACTCCTCCTACAGATTTAATCAGATCGATTTGAAATTTGGTCAGGACCATCTTAAGACCTTGAAGATGAAAAGTTATTAAAATCGTGAGTTTTCACTTAACGAGCGGAACGTGGCGTGGCGTCCATTTTGAGCCATTCGCCATGAAACAGGCAGTTATTGTAACTCAACTGTACATAGTCCGATCTGCCCCAAATCTCTCAGGTATGATGGTGGTCCAGTACTGATGACATGTATATGAAAAATTATACTCATAGCCCCGCCCCAAGACGTTAGCCCCGCCCCCTTTCATATCTCATGAACCGTTTATAGTAGAGTCTTGCGGGAGGTGTCATATCACTCAGCAGAGAGTGCCTGTTTCATTGGGGATGGTTAGCCCCGCCCCCTACACATTAGCCCCGCCCCCTTTCATAACTCATGATCCGTTTGTAGTAGAGTCTTGTGGGGGGTGTCATATCACTCAGCAGAGAGTGCCTGTTTCATTGGTGAAAGTTATGCCCGCCCCCTACACATTAGCCACGCCCCCTTTCATAACTCGTGATCCGTTTGTCGTAGAGTCTTGTGGGAGGTGTTATATCGCTCAGCAGAGAGTGCCTGTCGTAGAGCCTTGCGGCAGGCGTCGTGGCGCTCGTCAGAGTTTCGGCTTCACGGTGCCCGGCCGCGTCGGTCGGCGTCCCGCCAGCATCCTCGACGCGCAAGGGGCGAGGGCCCGTTCATCGCTGCTTGCAGCTTTAATTATTATTATTATTCTTTTTCCGCTGGTAGATCGCGTTTTTGACGACCTTAGCCATCCCCAAAACTCACGAAAAGTGGAGTATGCGTCAGAACTGGTGGGAAATTCAATGTTCTGGAGTGACTGGGCTCGGGTGTCTCCAGAGGGCTCCATAGCGCCCCCTAACGTACGCAGTTTTTCAGAGAAAGTTTCTTCGATCTTCACGAAATTCAAGTATGTCATTGCTCACGCCCTCATACCTGGATTAAATGATTTTGAGATTTCTTCGGCAAACAGGAAGTCAGCCATGTTGGACTTCCTGCGTGATTTTAGAATTTACGAACGCATATTTGAAGACTTTAGGATGCACAAAAATTTATGAAACTTTACACACACATCCAAACTAGTAATTACTTCATTTTAGTGGTGAAATTTTGCTTGGGCGTGGCATGTTGGCTCTCTAGCGCCCCCTTATGTCTTTCAGATTTTGAACATACCTTTAGGTACTCGAAAACTCATGAAATTTGGCAAGATGATAGACACCTGTGAACTTTATTTAAATATATAGCCATTAGGCTCAGTGTGTTTAGCCGGTTCTATAGCGCCCCCTAACGCGTTGAAATTTTAACTTTGTCAAAGTTGATCCGATAATCATGAAATTTGGTATGCATATCCCACTCATCATTTGAAACATATTCCTCATTGGGTTTCATTAGCTCCGCCCACCCGGAAGTCGGCCATATTGGATTTCATGTCACTTTTAGCATTTTATAGGCCGCGTACTTTAACGAACTCCTCCTACAGATTTAATCAGATCGATTTGAAATTTGGTCAGGACCATCTTAAGACCTTGAAGATGAAAAGTTATTAAAATCGTGAGTTTTCACTTAACGAGCGGAACGTGGCGTGGCGTCCATTTGAGCCATTCGCCACGAAACAGGCAGTTATTGTAACTCAACTGTACATAGTCCGATCTGCCCCAAATCTCTCAGGTATGATGGTGGTCCAGTACTGATGACATGTATATGAAAAATTATACTCATAGCCCCGCCCCAAGACGTTAGCCCCGCCCCCTTTCATATCTCATGAACCGTTTATAGTAGAGTCTTGCGGGAGGTGTCATATCACTCAGCAGAGAGTGCCTGTTTCATTGGGGATGGTTAGCCCCGCCCCCTACACATTAGCCCCGCCCCCTTTCATAACTCATGATCCGTTTGTAGTAGAGTCTTGTGGGGGGTGTCATATCACTCAGCAGAGAGTGCCTGTTTCATTGGTGAAAGTTATGCCCGCCCCCTACACATTAGCCACGCCCCCTTTCATAACTCGTGATCCGTTTGTCGTAGAGTCTTGTGGGAGGTGTTATATCGCTCAGCAGAGAGTGCCTGTCGTAGAGCCTTGCGGCAGGCGTCGTGGCGCTCGTCAGAGTTTCGGCTTCACGGTGCCCGGCCGCGTCGGTCGGCGTCCCGCCAGCATCCTCGACGCGCAAGGGGCGAGGGCCCGTTCATCGCTGCTTGCAGCTTTAATTAGGGCCCGAGCACGAAAGTGCCAGGACCCAACGGTGTCCTGGCACGAAGTGCAAGGAACCTATTGTTTTTCTGGGGATTATTAGGGCCCGAGCACGAAAGTGCCAGGACCCAACGGTGTCCTGGCACGAAGTGCAAGGAACCTATTGTTTTTCTGGGGATTATTATTAGGGCCCGAGCACGAAAGTGCCAGGACCCAACGGTGTCCTGGCACGAAGTGCAAGGAACCTATTGTTTTTCTGGGGATTATTATTATTCTTTTTTCCGCTGCAAGATCGCGTTTTTGACGACCTTAGCCATCCCCAAAACTCACGAAAAGTGGAGTATGCGTCAGAACTGGTGGGAAATTCAATGTTCTGGAGTGACTGGGCTCGGGTGTCTCCAGAGGGCTCCATAGCGCCCCCTAACGTACGCAGTTTTTCAGAGAAAGTTTCTTCGATCTTCACGAAATTCAAGTATGTCATTGCTCACGCCCTCATACCTGGATTAAATGATTTTGAGATTTCTTCGGCAAACAGGAAGTCAGCCATGTTGGACTTCCTGCGTGATTTTAGAATTTACGAACGCATATTTGAAGACTTTAGGATGCACAAAAATTTATGAAACTTTACACACACATCCAAACTAGTAATTACTTAATTTTAGTGGTGAAATTTTGCTTGGGCGTGGCATGTTGGCTCTCTAGCGCCCCCTTATGTCTTTCAGATTTTGAACATACCTTTAGGTACTCGAAAACTCATGAAATTTGGCAAGATGATAGACACCTGTGAACTTTATTTAAATATATAGCCATTAGGCTCAGTGTGTTTAGCCGGCTCTATAGCGCCCCCTAACGCGTTGAAATTTTAACTTTGTCAAAGTTGATCCGATAATCATGAAATTTGGTATGCATATCCCACTCATCATTTGAAACATATTCCTCATTGGGTTTCATTAGCTCCGCCCACCCGGAAGTCGGCCATATTGGATTTCATGTCACTTTTAGCATTTTATAGGCCGCGTACTTTAACGAACTCCTCCTACAGATTTAATCAGATCGATTTGAAATTTGGTCAGGACCATCTTAAGACCTTGAAGATGAAAAGTTATTAAAATCGTGAGTTTTCACTTAACGAGCGGAACGTGGCGTGGCGTCCATTTTGAGCCATTCGCCATGAAACAGGCAGTTATTGTAACTCAACTGTACATAGTCCGATCTGCCCCAAATCTCTCAGGTATGATGGTGGTCCAGTACTGATGACATGTATATGAAAAATTATACTCATAGCCCCGCCCCAAGACGTTAGCCCCGCCCCCTTTCATATCTCATGAACCGTTTATAGTAGAGTCTTGCGGGAGGTGTCATATCACTCAGCAGAGAGTGCCTGTTTCATTGGGGATGGTTAGCCCCGCCCCCTACACATTAGCCCCGCCCCCTTTCATAACTCATGATCCGTTTGTAGTAGAGTCTTGTGGGGGGTGTCATATCACTCAGCAGAGAGTGCCTGTTTCATTGGTGAAAGTTATGCCCGCCCCCTACACATTAGCCACGCCCCCTTTCATAACTCGTGATCCGTTTGTCGTAGAGTCTTGTGGGAGGTGTTATATCGCTCAGCAGAGAGTGCCTGTCGTAGAGCCTTGCGGCAGGCGTCGTGGCGCTCGTCAGAGTTTCGGCTTCACGGTGCCCGGCCGCGTCGGTCGGCGTCCCGCCAGCATCCTCGACGCGCAAGGGGCGAGGGCCCGTTCATCGCTGCTTGCAGCTTTAATTATTATTATTATTATTATTATTCTTTTTCCGCTGCAAGATCGCGTTTTTGACGACCTTAGCCATCCCCAAAACTCACGAAAAGTGGAGTATGCGTCAGAACTGGTGGGAAATTCAATGTTCTGGAGTGACTGGGCTCGGGTGTCTCCAGAGGGCTCCATAGCGCCCCCTAACGTACGCAGTTTTTCAGAGAAAGTTTCTTCGATCTTCACGAAATTCAAGTATGTCATTGCTCACGCCCTCATACCTGGATTAAATGATTTTGAGATTTCTTCGGCAAACAGGAAGTCAGCCATGTTGGACTTCCTGCGTGATTTTAGAATTTACGAACGCATATTTGAAGACTTTAGGATGCACAAAAATTTATGAAACTTTACACACACATCCAAACTAGTAATTACTTCATTTTAGTGGTGAAATTTTGCTTGGGCGTGGCATGTTGGCTCTCTAGCGCCCCCTTTTGTCTTTCAGATTTTGAACATACCTTTAGGTACTCGGAATCTCATAAAATTTGGCAAAATGATAGACACCTGTGAACTTTATGTAACTGTATAGCCATTAGGCTCAGTGTGTTTAGCCGGCTCTATAGCGCCCCCTAACGCGTTGAAATTTTAACTTTGTCAAAGTTGATCCGATATTCATGAAATTTGGTATGCATATCCCACTCATCATTTGAAACATATTCCTCATTGGGTTTCATAAGCCCCGCCCACCCAGAAGTCGGCCATATTGGATTTTATGTACGATTTTCCCAATTTTTGAGTTTTATTGGCCGCGTACTTTAACGAACTCCTCCTACAGATTTGATCAGATGGAGTTGAAATTTGGTCAGGACCATCTTAAGACCTTGAAGATGAAAAGTTATTAAAATGATGAGTGTCCACTTAACGATCGGACCGTAGCGTGGCGGCCATTTTGAGCCATTCACCAGTTATTGTAACTCAACTGTACATAGTCCGATCTGCCCCAAATCTCTCAGGTATGATGGTGCTCCAGTACTGATGACATGTATATGAAAAATTATACTCATAGCCCCGCCCTAAGACGTTAGCCCCGCCCCCTTTCATAACTCATGAACCGTTTATAGTAGAGTCTTGTGGGATGTGTCATATCACTCAGCAGAGAGTGGGTTAACCCTAACTCAACTGTACATAGTCCGATCTGCCCCAAATTTCTCAGGTATGATAAGGGTCCAGTCCTGATTATATGTAAATGCAAAAATATAGTCATAGCCACGGCCCCTACACATTAGCCCCGCCCCCTTTCATAACTCATGATCCGTTTGTCGTAGAGTCTTGTGGGAGGTGTCATATCACTCAGCAGAGAGTGCCTGTTTCATTGGTGAAGGTTATCCCCGCCCCCTACACATTAGCCCCGCCCCCTTTCATAACTCATGATCCGTTTGTCGTAGAGTCTTGTGGGAGGTGTCATATCACTCAGCAGAGAGTGCCTGTTTCATTGGTGAAGGTTATGCCCGCCCCCTACACATTAGCCACGCCCCCTTTCATTACTCATGATCCGTTTGTCGTAGAGGCTTGTGGGAGGGGTTATATCGCTCAGCAGAGAGTGCCTGTTTCATTGGTGAAGGTTATGCCCGCCCCCTACACATTAGCCACGCCCCCCTTCATAACTTGTGAACCGCTTGTCGTAGAGCCTTGCGGCAGGCGTCGTGGCGCTCGTCAGAGTTTCGGCTTCACGGTGCCCGGCCGCGTCGGTCGGCGTCCCGCCAGCATCCTCGACGCGCAAGGGGCGAGGGCCCGTTCATCGCTGCTTGCAGCTTTAATTATTATTATTATTCTTTTTCCGCTGCAAGATCGCGTTTTTGACGACCTTAGCCATCCCCAAAACTCACGAAAAGTGGAGTATGCGTCAGAACTGGTGGGAAATTCAATGTTCTGGAGTGACTGGGCTCGGGTGTCTCCAGAGGGCTCCATAGCGCCCCCTAACGTACGCAGTTTTTCAGAGAAAGTTTCTTCGATCTTCACGAAATTCAAGTATGTCATTGCTCACGCCCTCATACCTGGATTAAATGATTTTGAGATTTCTTCGGCAAACAGGAAGTCAGCCATGTTGGACTTCCTGCGTGATTTTAGAATTTACGAACGCATATTTGAAGACTTTAGGATGCACAAAAATTTATGAAACTTTACACACACATCCAAACTAGTAATTACTTCATTTTAGTGGTGAAATTTTGCTTGGGCGTGGCATGTTGGCTCTCTAGCGCCCCCTTATGTCTTTCAGATTTTGAACATACCTTTAGGTACTCGGAATCTCATAAAATTTGGCAAAATGATAGACACCTGTGAACTTTATGTAACTGTATAGCCATTAGGCTCAGTGTGTTTAGCCGGCTCTATAGCGCCCCCTAACGCGTTGAAATTTTAACTTTGTCAAAGTTGATCCGATATTCATGAAATTTGGTATGCATATCCCACTCATCATTTGAAACATATTCCTCATTGGGTTTCATTAGCTCCGCCCACCCGGAAGGCGGCCATATTGGATTTCATGTCACTTTTAGCGTTTTATAGGCCGCGTACTTTAACGAACTCCTCCTACAGATTTGATCAGATGGAGTTGAAATTTGGTCAGGACCATCTTAAGACCTTGAAGATGAAAAGTTATTAAAATGATGAGTGTCCACTTAACGATCGGACCGTAGCGTGGCGGCCATTTTGAGCCATTCGCCATGAAACAGGCAGTTATTGTAACTCAACTGTACATAGTCCGATCTGCCCCAGATTTCTCAGGTATGATGGTGCTCCAGTACTGATGACATGTATATGAAAAATTATACTCATAGCCCCGCCCCAAGACGTTAGCCCCGCCCCCTTTCATATCTCATGAACCGTTTATAGTAGAGTCTTGCGGGAGGTGTCATATCACTCAGCAGAGAGTGCCTGTTTCATTGGGGATGGTTAGCCCCGCCCCCTACACATTAGCCCCGCCCCCTTTCATAACTCGTGATCCGTTTGTCGTAGAGTCTTGTGGGAGGTGTCATATCACTCAGCAGAGAGTGCCTGTTTCATTGGTGAAAGTTATGCCCGCCCCCTACACATTAGCCACGCCCCCTTTCATAACTCGTGATCCGTTTGTCGTAGAGCCTTGCGGCAGGCGTCGTCGCGCTCGTCAGAGTTTCGGCTTCACCGTGCCCGGCCGCGTCGGTCGGCGTCCCGCCAGCATCCCCGACGCGCAAGGGGCGAGGGCCCGTTCATCGCTGCTTGCAGCTTTAATTAGGGCCCGAGCACGAAAGTGCCAGGACCCAACGGTGTCCTGGCACGAAGTGCAAGGAACCTATTGTTTTTCTGGGGATTATTATTATTCTTTTTCCGCTGCAAGATCGCGTTTTTGACGACCTTAGCCATCCCCAAAACTCACGAAAAGTGGAGTATGCGTCAGAACTGGTGGGAAATTCAATGTTCTGGAGTGACTGGGCTCGGGTGTCTCCAGAGGGCTCCATAGCGCCCCCTAACGTACGCAGTTTTTCAGAGAAAGTTTCTTCGATCTTCACGAAATTCAAGTATGTCATTGCTCACGCCCTCATACCTGGATTAAATGATTTTGAGATTTCTTCGGCAAACAGGAAGTCAGCCATGTTGGACTTCCTGCGTGATTTTAGAATTTACGAACACATATTTGAAGACTTTAGGATGCACAAAAATTTATGAAACTTTACACACACATCCAAACTAGTAATTACTTAATTTTAGTGGTGAAATTTTGCTTGGGCGTGGCATGTTGGCTCTCTAGCGCCCCCTTATGTCTTTCAGATTTTGAACATACCTTTAGGTACTCGAAAACTCATGAAATTTGGCAAGATGATAGACACCTGTGAACTTTATTTAAATATATAGCCATTAGGCTCAGTGTGTTTAGCCGGCTCTATAGCGCCCCCTAACGCGTTGAAATTTTAACTTTGTCAAAGTTGATCCGATAATCATGAAATTTGGTATGCATATCCCACTCATCATTTGAAACATATTCCTCATTGGGTTTCATTAGCTCCGCCCACCCGGAAGTCGGCCATATTGGATTTCATGTCACTTTTAGCATTTTATAGGCCGCGTACTTTAACGAACTCCTCCTACAGATTTAATCAGATCGATTTGAAATTTGGTCAGGACCATCTTAAGACCTTGAAGATGAAAAGTTATTAAAATCGTGAGTTTTCACTTAACGAGCGGAACGTGGCGTGGCGTCCATTTTGAGCCATTCGCCATGAAACAGGCAGTTATTGTAACTCAACTGTACATAGTCCGATCTGCCCCAAATCTCTCAGGTATGATGGTGGTCCAGTACTGATGACATGTATATGAAAAATTATACTCATAGCCCCGCCCCAAGACGTTAGCCCCGCCCCCTTTCATATCTCATGAACCGTTTATAGTAGAGTCTTGCGGGAGGTGTCATATCACTCAGCAGAGAGTGCCTGTTTCATTGGGGATGGTTAGCCCCGCCCCCTACACATTAGCCCCGCCCCCTTTCATAACTCATGATCCGTTTGTAGTAGAGTCTTGTGGGGGGTGTCATATCACTCAGCAGAGAGTGCCTGTTTCATTGGTGAAAGTTATGCCCGCCCCCTACACATTAGCCACGCCCCCTTTCATAACTCGTGATCCGTTTGTCGTAGAGTCTTGTGGGAGGTGTTATATCGCTCAGCAGAGAGTGCCTGTCGTAGAGCCTTGCGGCAGGCGTCGTGGCGCTCGTCAGAGTTTCGGCTTCACGGTGCCCGGCCGCGTCGGTCGGCGTCCCGCCAGCATCCTCGACGCGCAAGGGGCGAGGGCCCGTTCATCGCTGCTTGCAGCTTTAATTATTATTCTTTTTCCGCTGCAAGATCGCGTTTTTGACGACCTTAGCCATCCCCAAAACTCACGAAAAGTGGAGTATGCGTCAGAACTGGTGGGAAATTCAATGTTCTGGAGTGACTGGGCTCGGGTGTCTCCAGAGGGCTCCATAGCGCCCCCTAACGTACGCAGTTTTTCAGAGAAAGTTTCTTCGATCTTCACGAAATTCAAGTATGTCATTGCTCACGCCCTCATACCTGGATTAAATGATTTTGAGATTTCTTCGGCAAACAGGAAGTCAGCCATGTTGGACTTCCTGCGTGATTTTAGAATTTACGAACGCATATTTGAAGACTTTAGGATGCACAAAAATTTATGAAACTTTACACACACATCCAAACTAGTAATTACTTCATTTTAGTGGTGAAATTTTGCTTGGGCGTGGCATGTTGGCTCTCTAGCGCCCCCTTATGTCTTTCAGATTTTGAACATACCTTTAGGTACTCGAAAACTCATGAAATTTGGCAAGATGATAGACACCTGTGAACTTTATTTAAATATATAGCCATTAGGCTCAGTGTGTTTAGCCGGCTCTATAGCGCCCCCTAACGCGTTGAAATTTTAACTTTGTCAAAGTTGATCCGATAATCATGAAATTTGGTATGCATATCCCACTCATCATTTGAAACATATTCCTCATTGGGTTTCATTAGCTCCGCCCACCCGGAAGTCGGCCATATTGGATTTCATGTCACTTTTAGCATTTTATAGGCCGCGTACTTTAACGAACTCCTCCTACAGATTTAATCAGATCGATTTGAAATTTGGTCAGGACCATCTTAAGACCTTGAAGATGAAAAGTTATTAAAATCGTGAGTTTTCACTTAACGAGCGGAACGTGGCGTGGCGTCCATTTTGAGCCATTCGCCATGAAACAGGCAGTTATTGTAACTCAACTGTACATAGTCCGATCTGCCCCAAATCTCTCAGGTATGATGGTGGTCCAGTACTGATGACATGTATATGAAAAATTATACTCATAGCCCCGCCCCAAGACGTTAGCCCCGCCCCCTTTCATATCTCATGAACCGTTTATAGTAGAGTCTTGCGGGAGGTGTCATATCACTCAGCAGAGAGTGCCTGTTTCATTGGGGATGGTTAGCCCCGCCCCCTACACATTAGCCACGCCCCCTTTCATAACTCATGATCCGTTTGTAGTAGAGTCTTGTGGGGGGTGTCATATCACTCAGCAGAGAGTGCCTGTTTCATTGGTGAAAGTTATGCCCGCCCCCTACACATTAGCCACGCCCCCTTTCATAACTCGTGATCCGTTTGTCGTAGAGTCTTGTGGGAGGTGTTATATCGCTCAGCAGAGAGTGCCTGTCGTAGAGCCTTGCGGCAGGCGTCGTGGCGCTCGTCAGAGTTTCGGCTTCACGGTGCCCGGCCGCGTCGGTCGGCGTCCCGCCAGCATCCTCGACGCGCAAGGGGCGAGGGCCCGTTCATCGCTGCTTGCAGCTTTAATTATTATTCTTTTTCCGCTGGTAGATCGCGTTTTTGACGACCTTAGCCATCCCCAAAACTCACGAAAAGTGGAGTATGCGTCAGAACTGGTGGGAAATTCAATGTTCTGGAGTGACTGGGCTCGGGTGTCTCCAGAGGGCTCCATAGCGCCCCCTAACGTACGCAGTTTTTCAGAGAAAGTTTCTTCGATCTTCACGAAATTCAAGTATGTCATTGCTCACGCCCTCATACCTGGATTAAATGATTTTGAGATTTCTTCGGCAAACAGGAAGTCAGCCATGTTGGACTTCCTGCGTGATTTTAGAATTTACGAACGCATATTTGAAGACTTTAGGATGCACAAAAATTTATGAAACTTTACACACACATCCAAACTAGTAATTACTTCATTTTAGTGGTGAAATTTTGCTTGGGCGTGGCATGTTGGCTCTCTAGCGCCCCCTTATGTCTTTCAGATTTTGAACATACCTTTAGGTACTCGAAAACTCATGAAATTTGGCAAGATGATAGACACCTGTGAACTTTATTTAAATATATAGCCATTAGGCTCAGTGTGTTTAGCCGGCTCTATAGCGCCCCCTAACGCGTTGAAATTTTAACTTTGTCAAAGTTGATCCGATAATCATGAAATTTGGTATGCATATCCCACTCATCATTTGAAACATATTCCTCATTGGGTTTCATTAGCTCCGCCCACCCGGAAGTCGGCCATATTGGATTTCATGTCACTTTTAGCATTTTATAGGCCGCGTACTTTAACGAACTCCTCCTACAGATTTAATCAGATCGATTTGAAATTTGGTCAGGACCATCTTAAGACCTTGAAGATGAAAAGTTATTAAAATCGTGAGTTTTCACTTAACGAGCGGAACGTGGCGTGGCGTCCATTTTGAGCCATTCGCCATGAAACAGGCAGTTATTGTAACTCAACTGTACATAGTCCGATCTGCCCCAAATCTCTCAGGTATGATGGTGGTCCAGTACTGATGACATGTATATGAAAAATTATACTCATAGCCCCGCCCCAAGACGTTAGCCCCGCCCCCTTTCATATCTCATGAACCGTTTATAGTAGAGTCTTGCGGGAGGTGTCATATCACTCAGCAGAGAGTGCCTGTTTCATTGGGGATGGTTAGCCCCGCCCCCTACACATTAGCCCCGCCCCCTTTCATAACTCATGATCCGTTTGTCGTAGAGTCTTGTGGGAGGTGTCATATCACTCAGCAGAGAGTGCCTGTTTCATTGGTGAAAGTTATGCCCGCCCCCTACACATTAGCCACGCCCCCTTTCATAACTCGTGATCCGTTTGTCGTAGAGCCTTGCGGCAGGCGTCGTCGCGCTCGTCAGAGTTTCGGCTTCACCGTGCCCGGCCGCGTCGGTCGGCGTCCCGCCAGCATCCCCGACGCGCAAGGGGCGAGGGCCCGTTCATCGCTGCTTGCAGCTTTAATTAGGGCCCGAGCACGAAAGTGCCAGGACCCAACGGTGTCCTGGCACGAAGTGCAAGGAACCTATTGTTTTTCTGGGGATTATTATTATTATTAGGGCCCGAGCACGAAAGTGCCAGGACCCAACGGTGTCCTGGCACGAAGTGCAAGGAACCTATTGTTTTTCTGGGGATTATTATTATTCTTTTTCCGCTGCAAGATCGCGTTTTTGACGACCTTAGCCATCCCCAAAACTCACGAAAAGTGGAGTATGCGTCAGAACTGGTGGGAAATTCAATGTTCTGGAGTGACTGGGCTCGGGTGTCTCCAGAGGGCTCCATAGCGCCCCCTAACGTACGCAGTTTTTCAGAGAAAGTTTCTTCGATCTTCACGAAATTCAAGTATGTCATTGCTCACGCCCTCATACCTGGATTAAATGATTTTGAGATTTCTTCGGCAAACAGGAAGTCAGCCATGTTGGACTTCCTGCGTGATTTTAGAATTTACGAACGCATATTTGAAGACTTTAGGATGCACAAAAATTTATGAAACTTTACACACACATCCAAACTAGTAATTACTTCATTTTAGTGGTGAAATTTTGCTTGGGCGTGGCATGTTGGCTCTCTAGCGCCCCCTTATGTCTTTCAGATTTTGAACATACCTTTAGGTACTCGGAATCTCATAAAATTTGGCAAAATGATAGACACCTGTGAACTTTATGTAAATGTATAGCCATTAGGCTCAGTGTGTTTAGCCGGCTCTATAGCGCCCCCTAACGCGTTGAAATTTTAACTTTGTCAAAGTTGATCCGATATTCATGAAATTTGGTATGCATATCCCACTCATCATTTGAAACATATTCCTCATTGGGTTTCATAAGCCCCGCCCACCCAGAAGTCGGCCATATTGGATTTCATGTCACTTTTAGCGTTTTATAGGCCGCGTACTTTAACGAACTCCTCCTACAGATTTAATCAGATCGATTTGAAATTTGGTCAGGACCATCTTAAGACCTTGAGGATGAAAAGTTATTAAAATCGTGAGTTTTCACTTAACGAGCGGACCGTGGCGTGGCGGCCATTTTCAGCCATTCGCCATGAAACAGGCAGTTATTGTAACTCAACTGTACATAGTCCGATCTGCCCCAGATTTCTCAGGTATGATGGTGCTCCAGTACTGATGACATGTATATGAAAAATTATACTCATAGCCCCGCCCCAAGACGTTAGCCCCGCCCCCTTTCATATCTCATGAACCGTTTATAGTAGAGTCTTGCGGGAGGTGTCATATCACTCAGCAGAGAGTGCCTGTTTCATTGGGGATGGTTAGCCCCGCCCCCTACACATTAGCCACGCCCCCTTTCATAACTCGTGATCCGTTTGTCGTAGAGCCTTGCGGCAGGCGTCGTCGCGCTCGTCAGAGCTTCGGCTTCACCGTGCCCGGCCGCGTCGGTCGGCGTCCCGCCAGCATCCCCGACGCGCAAGGGGCGAGGGCCCGTTCATCGCTGCTTGCAGCTTTAATTATTATTATTATTCTTTTTCCGCTGCAAGATCGCGTTTTTGACGACCTTAGCCATCCCCAAAACTCACGAAAAGTGGAGTATGCGTCAGAACTGGTGGGAAATTCAATGTTCTGGAGTGACTGGGCTCGGGTGTCTCCAGAGGGCTCCATAGCGCCCCCTAACGTACGCAGTTTTTCAGAGAAAGTTTCTTCGATCTTCACGAAATTCAAGTATGTCATTGCTCACGCCCTCATACCTGGATTAAATGATTTTGAGATTTCTTCGGCAAACAGGAAGTCAGCCATGTTGGACTTCCTGCGTGATTTTAGAATTTACGAACGCATATTTGAAGACTTTAGGATGCACAAAAATTTATGAAACTTTACACACACATACAAACTAGTAATTACTTCATTTTAGTGGTGAAATTTTGCTTGGGCGTGGCATGTTGGCTCTCTAGCGCCCCCTTATGTCTTTCAGATTTTGAACATACCTTTAGGTACTCGAAAACTCATGAAATTTGGCAAGATGATAGACACCTGTGAACTTTATTTAAATATATAGCCATTAGGCTCAGTGTGTTTAGCCGGCTCTATAGCGCCCCCTAACGCGTTGAAATTTTAACTTTGTCAAAGTTGATCCGATATTCATGAAATTTGGTATGCATATCCCACTCATCATTTGAAACATATTCCTCATTGGGTTTCATAAGCCCCGCCCACCCAGAAGTCGGCCATATTGGATTTTATGTACGATTTTCCCAATTTTTGAGTTTTATTGGCCGCGTACTTTAACGAACTCCTCCTACAGATTTGATCAGATGGAGTTGAAATTTGGTCAGGACCATCTTAAGACCTTGAAGATGAAAAGTTATTAAAATGATGAGTGTCCACTTAACGATCGGACCGTAGCGTGGCGGCCATTTTGAGCCATTCGCCAGTTATTGTAACTCAACTGTACATAGTCCGATCTGCCCCAAATCTCTCAGGTATGATGGTGCTCCAGTACTGATGACATGTATATGAAAAATTATACTCATAGCCCCGCCCTAAGACGTTAGCCCCGCCCCCTTTCATAACTCATGAACCGTTTATAGTAGAGTCTTGTGGGATGTGTCATATCACTCAGCAGAGAGTGGGTTAACCCTAACTCAACTGTACATAGTCCGATCTGCCCCAAATTTCTCAGGTATGATAAGGGTCCAGTCCTGATTATATGTAAATGCAAAAATATAGTCATAGCCACGGCCCCTACACATTAGCCCCGCCCCCTTTCATAACTCATGATCCGTTTGTCGTAGAGTCTTGTGGGAGGTGTCATATCACTCAGCAGAGAGTGCCTGTTTCATTGGTGAAGGTTATCCCCGCCCCCTACACATTAGCCCCGCCCCCTTTCATAACTCATGATCCGTTTGTCGTAGAGTCTTGTGGGAGGTGTCATATCACTCAGCAGAGAGTGCCTGTTTCATTGGTGAAGGTTATGCCCGCCCCCTACACATTAGCCACGCCCCCTTTCATTACTCATGATCCGTTTGTCGTAGAGTCTTGTGGGAGGTGTTATATCGCTCAGCAGAGAGTGCCTGTTTCATTGGTGAAGGTTATGCCCGCCCCCTACACATTAGCCACGCCCCCCTTTCATATCTCATGAACCGTTTATAGTAGAGTCTTGTGGGAGGTGTCATATCACTCAGCAGAGAGTGCCTGTTTCATTGGTGAAAGTTATGCCCGCCCCCTACACATTAGCCACGCCCCCTTTCATAACTCATGATCCGTTTGTCGTAAAGTCTTGTGGGAGGTGTTATATCGCTCAGCAGAGAGTGCCTGTTAAGTTGGTGTTGTTATCCCCGCCCCCTACACATTAGCCACGCCCCCCTTCATAACTCGTGAACCGCTTGTCGTAGAGCCTTGCGGCAGGTGTCGTGGCGCTCGTCAGAGTTTCGGCTTCACAGTGCCCGGCCGCGTCGGTCGGCGTCCCGCCAGCATCCCCGACGCGCAAGTAGGGGCGAGGGCCCGTTCATCGCTGCTCGCAGCTTTAATTAGGGCCCGAGCACGAAAGTGCCAGGACCCAA
Source organism: Sebastes umbrosus (assembly GCF_015220745.1). NCBI lineage: Eukaryota > Metazoa > Chordata > Actinopteri > Perciformes > Sebastidae > Sebastes > Sebastes umbrosus. The sequence continues at coordinate 2,308,538 of NC_051269.1, forward strand.
CGGTGTCCTGGCACGAAGTGCAAGGAACCTATTGTTTTTCTGGGGATTATTATTATTATTCTTTTTTCCGCTGCAAGATCGCGTTTTTGACGACCTTAGCCATCCCCAAAACTCACGAAAAGTGGAGTATGCGTCAGAACTGGTGGGAAATTCAATGTTCTGGAGTGACTGGGCTCGGGTGTCTCCAGAGGGCTCCATAGCGCCCCCTAACGTACGCAGTTTTTCAGAGAAAGTTTCTTCGATCTTCACGAAATTCAAGTATGTCATTGCTCACGCCCTCATACCTGGATTAAATGATTTTGAGATTTCTTCGGCAAACAGGAAGTCAGCCATGTTGGACTTCCTGCGTGATTTTAGAATTTACGAACGCATATTTGAAGACTTTAGGATGCACAAAAATTTATGAAACTTTACACACACATCCAAACTAGTAATTACTTCATTTTAGTGGTGAAATTTTGCTTGGGCGTGGCATGTTGGCTCTCTAGCGCCCCCTTATGTCTTTCAGATTTTGAACATACCTTTAGGTACTCGGAATCTCATAAAATTTGGCAAAATGATAGACACCTGTGAACTTTATGTAACTGTATAGCCATTAGGCTCAGTGTGTTTAGCCGGCTCTATAGCGCCCCCTAACGCGTTGAAATTTTAACTTTGTCAAAGTTGATCCGATATTCATGAAATTTGGTATGCATATCCCACTCATCATTTGAAACATATTCCTCATTGGGTTTCATAAGCCCCGCCCACCCAGAAGTCGGCCATATTGGATTTCATGTCACTTTTAGCGTTTTATAGGCCGCGTACTTTAACGAACTCCTCCTACAGATTTGATCAGATGGAGTTGAAATTTGGTCAGGACCATCTTAAGACCTTGAAGATGAAAAGTTATTAAAATGATGAGTGTCCACTTAACGATCGGACCGTAGCGTGGCGGCCATTTTGAGCCATTCGCCATGAAACAGGCAGTTATTGTAACTCAACTGTACATAGTCCGATCTGCCCCAGATTTCTCAGGTATGATGGTGCTCCAGTACTGATGACATGTATATGAAAAATTATACTCATAGCCCCGCCCCAAGACGTTAGCCCCGCCCCCTTTCATATCTCATGAACCGTTTATAGTAGAGTCTTGCGGGAGGTGTCATATCACTCAGCAGAGAGTGCCTGTTTCATTGGGGATGGTTAGCCCCGCCCCCTACACATTAGCCCCGCCCCCTTTCATAACTCATGATCCGTTTGTCGTAGAGTCTTGTGGGAGGTGTCATATCACTCAGCAGAGAGTGGGTTAACCCTAACTCAACTGTACATAGTTCGATCTGCCCCAAATTTCTCAGGTATGATAAGGGTCCAGTCCTGATTATATGTAAATGCAAAAATATAGTCATAGCCACGCCCCCTTTCATAACTCATGAACCGTTTGTCGTACAGGCTTATGGGAGGTGTCATATCACTCAGCAGAGAGTTCCTGTTTTATTGGTTAAGGTTATCCCCGCCCCCTACACATTAGCCACGCCCCCTTTCATAACTCATGAACCGTTTGTCGTAGAGTCTTGTGGGAGGTGTCATATCACTCAGCAGAGAGTGCCTGTTAAGTTGGTATTGTTATCCCCGCTCCCTATACATTAGCCACGCCCCCTTTCATATCTCATGAACCGTTTATAGTAGAGTCTTGTGGGAGGTGTCATATCACTCAGCAGAGAGTGCCTGTTTCATTGGTGAAAGTTATGCCCGCCCCCTACACATTAGCCACGCCCCCTTTCATAACTCATGATCCGTTTGTCGTAAAGTCTTGTGGGAGGTGTTATATCGCTCAGCAGAGAGTGCCTGTTAAGTTGGTGTTGTTATCCCCGCCCCCTACACATTAGCCACGCCCCCCTTCATAACTCGTGAACCGCTTGTCGTAGAGCCTTGCGGCAGGTGTCGTGGCGCTCGTCAGAATTTCGGCTTCACAGTGCCCGGCCGCGTCAGTCGGCGTCCCGCCAGCATCCCCGACGCGCAAGTAGGGGCGAGGGCCCGTTCATCGCTGCTCGCAGCTTTAATTATTATTCTTTTTCCGCTGCAAGATCGCGTTTTTGACGACCTTAGCCATCCCCAAAACTCACGAAAAGTGGAGTATGCGTCAGAACTGGTGGGAAATTCAATGTTCTGGAGTGACTGGGCTCGGGTGTCTCCAGAGGGCTCCATAGCGCCCCCTAACGTACGCAGTTTTTCAGAGAAAGTTTCTTCGATCTTCACGAAATTCAAGTATGTCATTGCTCACGCCCTCATACCTGGATTAAATGATTTTGAGATTTCTTCGGCAAACAGGAAGTCAGCCATGTTGGACTTCCTGCGTGATTTTAGAATTTACGAACGCATATTTGAAGACTTTAGGATGCACAAAAATTTATGAAACTTTACACACACATCCAAACTAGTAATTACTTCATTTTAGTGGTGAAATTTTGCTTGGGCGTGGCATGTTGGCTCTCTAGCGCCCCCTTATGTCTTTCAGATTTTGAACATACCTTTAGGTACTCGAAAACTCATGAAATTTGGCAAGATGATAGACACCTGTGAACTTTATTTAAATATATAGCCATTAGGCTCAGTGTGTTTAGCCGGCTCTATAGCGCCCCCTAACGCGTTGAAATTTTAACTTTGTCAAAGTTGATCCGATAATCATGAAATTTGGTATGCATATCCCACTCATCATTTGAAACATATTCCTCATTGGGTTTCATTAGCTCCGCCCACCCGGAAGTCGGCCATATTGGATTTCATGTCACTTTTAGCATTTTATAGGCCGCGTACTTTAACGAACTCCTCCTACAGATTTAATCAGATCGATTTGAAATTTGGTCAGGACCATCTTAAGACCTTGAAGATGAAAAGTTATTAAAATCGTGAGTTTTCACTTAACGAGCGGAACGTGGCGTGGCGTCCATTTTGAGCCATTCGCCATGAAACAGGCAGTTATTGTAACTCAACTGTACATAGTCCGATCTGCCCCAAATCTCTCAGGTATGATGGTGGTCCAGTACTGATGACATGTATATGAAAAATTATACTCATAGCCCCGCCCCAAGACGTTAGCCCCGCCCCCTTTCATATCTCATGAACCGTTTATAGTAGAGTCTTGCGGGAGGTGTCATATCACTCAGCAGAGAGTGCCTGTTTCATTGGGGATGGTTAGCCCCGCCCCCTACACATTAGCCCCGCCCCCTTTCATAACTCATGATCCGTTTGTAGTAGAGTCTTGTGGGGGGTGTCATATCACTCAGCAGAGAGTGCCTGTTTCATTGGTGAAAGTTATGCCCGCCCCCTACACATTAGCCACGCCCCCTTTCATAACTCGTGATCCGTTTGTCGTAGAGTCTTGTGGGAGGTGTTATATCGCTCAGCAGAGAGTGCCTGTCGTAGAGCCTTGCGGCAGGCGTCGTGGCGCTCGTCAGAGTTTCGGCTTCACGGTGCCCGGCCGCGTCGGTCGGCGTCCCGCCAGCATCCTCGACGCGCAAGGGGCGAGGGCCCGTTCATCGCTGCTTGCAGCTTTAATTAGGGCCCGAGCACGAAAGTGCCAGGACCCAACGGTGTCCTGGCACGAAGTGCAAGGAACCTATTGTTTTTCTGGGGATTATTATTATTAGGGCCCGAGCACGAAAGTGCCAGGACCCAACGGTGTCCTGGCACGAAGTGCAAGGAACCTATTGTTTTTCTGGGGATTATTAGGGCCCGAGCACGAAAGTGCCAGGACCCAACGGTGTCCTGGCACGAAGTGCAATGAACCTATTGTTTTTCTGGGGATTATTAGGGCCCGAGCACGAAAGTGCCAGGACCCAACGGTGTCCTGGCACGAAGTGCAAGGAACCTATTGTTTTTCTGGGGATTATTATTATTATTATTATTATTATTATTCTTTTTCCGCTGCAAGATCGCGTTTTTGACGACCTTAGCCATCCCCAAAACTCACGAAAAGTGGAGTATGCGTCAGAACTGGTGGGAAATTCAATGTTCTGGAGTGACTGGGCTCGGGTGTCTCCAGAGGGCTCCATAGCGCCCCCTAACGTACGCAGTTTTTCAGAGAAAGTTTCTTCGATCTTCACGAAATTCAAGTATGTCATTGCTCACGCCCTCATACCTGGATTAAATGATTTTGAGATTTCTTCGGCAAACAGGAAGTCAGCCATGTTGGACTTCCTGCGTGATTTTAGAATTTACGAACGCATATTTGAAGACTTTAGGATGCACAAAAATTTATGAAACTTTACACACACATCCAAACTAGTAATTACTTCATTTTAGTGGTGAAATTTTGCTTGGGCGTGGCATGTTGGCTCTCTAGCGCCCCCTTATGTCTTTCAGATTTTGAACATACCTTTAGGTACTCGGAATCTCATAAAATTTGGCAAAATGATAGACACCTGTGAACTTTATGTAACTGTATAGCCATTAGGCTCAGTGTGTTTAGCCGGCTCTATAGCGCCCCCTAACGCGTTGAAATTTTAACTTTGTCAAAGTTGATCCGATATTCATGAAATTTGGTATGCATATCCCACTCATCATTTGAAACATATTCCTCATTGGGTTTCATAAGCCCCGCCCACCCAGAAGTCGGCCATATTGGATTTTATGTACGATTTTCCCAATTTTTGAGTTTTATTGGCCGCGTACTTTAACGAACTCCTCCTACAGATTTGATCAGATGGAGTTGAAATTTGGTCAGGACCATCTTAAGACCTTGAAGATGAAAAGTTATTAAAATGATGAGTGTCCACTTAACGATCGGACCGTAGCGTGGCGGCCATTTTGAGCCATTCGCCAGTTATTGTAACTCAACTGTACATAGTCCGATCTGCCCCAAATCTCTCAGGTATGATGGTGCTCCAGTACTGATGACATGTATATGAAAAATTATACTCATAGCCCCGCCCTAAGACGTTAGCCCCGCCCCCTTTCATAACTCATGAACCGTTTATAGTAGAGTCTTGTGGGATGTGTCATATCACTCAGCAGAGAGTGGGTTAACCCTAACTCAACTGTACATAGTCCGATCTGCCCCAAATTTCTCAGGTATGATAAGGGTCCAGTCCTGATTATATGTAAATGCAAAAATATAGTCATAGCCACGGCCCCTACACATTAGCCCCGCCCCCTTTCATAACTCATGATCCGTTTGTCGTAGAGTCTTGTGGGAGGTGTCATATCACTCAGCAGAGAGTGCCTGTTTCATTGGTGAAGGTTATCCCCGCCCCCTACACATTAGCCCCGCCCCCTTTCATAACTCATGATCCGTTTGTCGTAGAGTCTTGTGGGAGGTGTCATATCACTCAGCAGAGAGTGCCTGTTTCATTGGTGAAGGTTATGCCCGCCCCCTACACATTAGCCACGCCCCCTTTCATTACTCATGATCCGTTTGTCGTAGAGTCTTGTGGGAGGTGTTATATCGCTCAGCAGAGAGTGTCTGTCGTAGAGCCTTGCGGCAGGCGTCGTGGCGCTCGTCAGAGTTTCGGCTTCACGGTGCCCGGCTGCGTCGGTCGGCGTCCCGCCAGCATCCCCGACGCGCAAGGGGCGAGGGCCCGTTCATCGCTGCTTGCAGCTTTAATTAGGGCCCGAGCACGAAAGTGCCAGGACCCAACGGTGTCCTGGCACGAAGTGCAAGGAACCTATTGTTTTTCTGGGGATTATTATTATTATTATTATTCTTTTTCCGCTGGTAGATCGCGTTTTTGACGACCTTAGCCATCCCCAAAACTCACGAAAAGTGGAGTATGCGTCAGAACTGGTGGGAAATTCAATGTTCTGGAGTGACTGGGCTCGGGTGTCTCCAGAGGGCTCCATAGCGCCCCCTAACGTACGCAGTTTTTCAGAGAAAGTTTCTTCGATCTTCACGAAATTCAAGTATGTCATTGCTCACGCCCTCATACCTGGATTAAATGATTTTGAGATTTCTTCGGCAAACAGGAAGTCAGCCATGTTGGACTTCCTGCGTGATTTTAGAATTTACGAACGCATATTTGAAGACTTTAGGATGCACAAAAATTTATGAAACTTTACACACACATCCAAACTAGTAATTACTTCATTTTAGTGGTGAAATTTTGCTTGGGCGTGGCATGTTGGCTCTCTAGCGCCCCCTTATGTCTTTCAGATTTTGAACATACCTTTAGGTACTCGAAAACTCATGAAATTTGGCAAGATGATAGACACCTGTGAACTTTATTTAAATATATAGCCATTAGGCTCAGTGTGTTTAGCCGGCTCTATAGCGCCCCCTAACGCGTTGAAATTTTAACTTTGTCAAAGTTGATCCGATAATCATGAAATTTGGTATGCATATCCCACTCATCATTTGAAACATATTCCTCATTGGGTTTCATTAGCTCCGCCCACCCGGAAGTCGGCCATATTGGATTTCATGTCACTTTTAGCATTTCATAGGCCGCGTACTTTAACGAACTCCTCCTACAGATTTAATCAGATCGATTTGAAATTTGGTCAGGACCATCTTAAGACCTTGAAGATGAAAAGTTATTAAAATCGTGAGTTTTCACTTAACGAGCGGAACGTGGCGTGGCGGCCATTTTCAGCCATTCGCCATGAAACAGGCAGTTATTGTAACTCAACTGTACATAGTCCGATCTGCCCCAAATCTCTCAGGTATGATGGTGGTCCAGTACTGATGACATGTATATGAAAAATTATACTCATAGCCCCGCCCCAAGACGTTAGCCCCGCCCCCTTTCATAACTCATGAACCGTTTGTCGTAGAGTCTTGCGGGAGGTGTCATATCACTCAGCAGAGAGTGCCTGTTTCATTGGGGATGGTTAGCCCCGCCCCCTACACATTAGCCCCGCCCCCTTTCATAACTCATGATCCGTTTGTAGTAGAGTCTTGTGGGGGGTGTCACATCACTCAGCAGAGAGTGCCTGTTTCATTGGTGAAAGTTATGCCCGCCCCCTACACATTAGCCACGCCCCCTTTCATAACTCGTGATCCGTTTGTCGTAGAGTCTTGTGGGAGGTGTTATATCGCTCAGCAGAGAGTGTCTGTCGTAGAGCCTTGCGGCAGGCGTCGTGGCGCTCGTCAGAGTTTCGGCTTCACGGTGCCCGGCCGCGTCGGTCGGCGTCCCGCCAGCATCCCCGACGCGCAAGGGGCGAGGGCCCGTTCATCGCTGCTTGCAGCTTTAATTAGGGCCCGAGCACGAAAGTGCCAGGACCCAACGGTGTCCTGGCACGAAGTGCAAGGAACCTATTGTTTTTCTGGGGATTATTATTATTATTAGGGCCCGAGCACGAAAGTGCCAGGACCCAACGGTGTCCTGGCACGAAGTGCAAGGAACCTATTGTTTTTCTGGGGATTATTATTATTATTATTATTATTATTATTCTTTTTCCGCTGCAAGATCGCGTTTTTGACGACCTTAGCCATCCCCAAAACTCACGAAAAGTGGAGTATGCGTCAGAACTGGTGGGAAATTCAATGTTCTGGAGTGACTGGGCTCGGGTGTCTCCAGAGGGCTCCATAGCGCCCCCTAACGTACGCAGTTTTTCAGAGAAAGTTTCTTCGATCTTCACGAAATTCAAGTATGTCATTGCTCACGCCCTCATACCTGGATTAAATGATTTTGAGATTTCTTCGGCAAACAGGAAGTCAGCCATGTTGGACTTCCTGCGTGATTTTAGAATTTACGAACGCATATTTGAAGACTTTAGGATGCACAAAAATTTATGAAACTTTACACACACATCCGAACTAGTAATTACTTAATTTTAGTGGTGAAATTTTGCTTGGGCGTGGCATGTTGGCTCTCTAGCGCCCCCTTATGTCTTTCAGATTTTGAACATACCTTTAGGTACTCGAAAACTCATGAAATTTGGCAAGATGATAGACACCTGTGAACTTTATTTAAATATATAGCCATTAGGCTCAGTGTGTTTAGCCGGCTCTATAGCGCCCCCTAACGCGTTGAAATTTTAACTTTGTCAAAGTTGATCCGATAATCATGAAATTTGGTATGCATATCCCACTCATCATTTGAAACATATTCCTCATTGGGTTTCATTAGCTCCGCCCACCCGGAAGTCGGCCATATTGGATTTTATGTACGATTTTCCCAATTTTTGAGTTTTATTGGCCGCGTACTTTAACGAACTCCTCCTACAGATTTGATCAGATGGAGTTGAAATTTGGTCAGGACCATCTTAAGACCTTGAAGATGAAAAGTTATTAAAATGATGAGTGTCCACTTAACGATCGGACCGTAGCGTGGCGGCCATTTTGAGCCATTCGCCAGTTATTGTAACTCAACTGTACATAGTCCGATCTGCCCCAAATCTCTCAGGTATGATGGTGCTCCAGTACTGATGACATGTATATGAAAAATTATACTCATAGCCCCGCCCTAAGACGTTAGCCCCGCCCCCTTTCATAACTCATGAACCGTTTATAGTAGAGTCTTGTGGGATGTGTCATATCACTCAGCAGAGAGTGGGTTAACCCTAACTCAACTGTACATAGTCCGATCTGCCCCAAATTTCTCAGGTATGATAAGGGTCCAGTCCTGATTATATGTAAATGCAAAAATATAGTCATAGCCACGGCCCCTACACATTAGCCCCGCCCCCTTTCATAACTCATGATCCGTTTGTCGTAGAGTCTTGTGGGAGGTGTCATATCACTCAGCAGAGAGTGCCTGTTTCATTGGTGAAGGTTATCCCCGCCCCCTACACATTAGCCCCGCCCCCTTTCATAACTCATGATCCGTTTGTCGTAGAGTCTTGTGGGAGGTGTCATATCACTCAGCAGAGAGTGCCTGTTTCATTGGTGAAGGTTATGCCCGCCCCCTACACATTAGCCACGCCCCCTTTCATTACTCATGATCCGTTTGTCGTAGAGTCTTGTGGGAGGTGTTATATCGCTCAGCAGAGAGTGCCTGTTTCATTGGTGAAGGTTATGCCCGCCCCCTACACATTAGCCCCGCCCCCTTTCATAACTCGTGATCCGTTTGTCGTAGAGTCTTGTGGGAAGTGTCATATAACTCAGCAGAGAGTGCCTGTTTCATTGGTGAAGGTTATGCCCGCCCCCTACACATTAGCCCCGCCCCCTTTCATAACTCATGAACCGTTTGTCGTAGAGCCTTGCGGCAGGCGTCGTGGCGCTCGTCAGAGTTTCGGCTTCACGGTGCCCGGCCGCGTCGGTCGGCGTCCCGCCAGCATCCCCGACGCGCAAGGGGCGAGGGCCCGTTCATCGCTGCTTGCAGCTTTAATTAGGGCCCGAGCACGAAAGTGCCAGGACCCAACGGTGTCCTGGCACGAAGTGCAAGGAACCTATTGTTTTTCTGGGGATTATTATTATTCTTTTTCCGCTGCAAGATCGCGTTTTTGACGACCTTAGCCATCCCCAAAACTCACGAAAAGTGGAGTATGCGTCAGAACTGGTGGGAAATTCAATGTTCTGGAGTGACTGGGCTCGGGTGTCTCCAGAGGGCTCCATAGCGCCCCCTAACGTACGCAGTTTTTCAGAGAAAGTTTCTTCGATCTTCACGAAATTCAAGTATGTCATTGCTCACGCCCTCATACCTGGATTAAATGATTTTGAGATTTCTTCGGCAAACAGGAAGTCAGCCATGTTGGACTTCCTGCGTGATTTTAGAATTTACGAACGCATATTTGAAGACTTTAGGATGCACAAAAATTTATGAAACTTTACACACACATCCAAACTAGTAATTACTTCATTTTAGTGGTGAAATTTTGCTTGGGCGTGGCATGTTGGCTCTCTAGCGCCCCCTTATGTCTTTCAGATTTTGAACATACCTTTAGGTACTCGGAATCTCATAAAATTTGGCAAAATGATAGACACCTGTGAACTTTATGTAACTGTATAGCCATTAGGCTCAGTGTGTTTAGCCGGCTCTATAGCGCCCCCTAACGCGTTGAAATTTTAACTTTGTCAAAGTTGATCCGATATTCATGAAATTTGGTATGCATATCCCACTCATCATTTGAAACATATTCCTCATTGGGTTTCATTAGCTCCGCCCACCCGGAAGTCGGCCATATTGGATTTCATGTCACTTTTAGCGTTTTATAGGCCGCGTACTTTAACGAACTCCTCCTACAGATTTGATCAGATGGAGTTGAAATTTGGTCAGGACCATCTTAAGACCTTGAAGATGAAAAGTTATTAAAATGATGAGTGTCCACTTAACGATCGGACCGTAGCGTGGCGGCCATTTTGAGCCATTCGCCATGAAACAGGCAGTTATTGTAACTCAACTGTACATAGTCCGATCTGCCCCAGATTTCTCAGGTATGATGGTGCTCCAGTACTGATGACATGTATATGAAAAATTATACTCATAGCCCCGCCCCAAGACGTTAGCCCCGCCCCCTTTCATATCTCATGAACCGTTTATAGTAGAGTCTTGTGGGAGGTGTCATATCACTCAGCAGAGAGTGCCTGTTTCATTGGTGAAGGTTATGCCCGCCCCCTACACATTAGCCACGCCCCCTTTCATTACTCATGATCCGTTTGTCGTAGAGTCTTGTGGGAGGTGTTATATCGCTCAGCAGAGAGTGCCTGTTTCATTGGTGAAGGTTATGCCCGCCCCCTACACATTAGCCACGCCCCCCTTCATAACTTGTGAACCGCTTGTCGTAGAGCCTTGCGGCAGGCGTCGTGGCGCTCGTCAGAGTTTCGGCTTCACGGTGCCCGGCCGCGTCGGTCGGCGTCCCGCCAGCATCCCCGACGCGCAAGGGGCGAGGGCCCGTTCATCGCTGCTTGCAGCTTTAATTAGGGCCCGAGCACGAAAGTGCCAGGACCCAACGGTGTCCTGGCACGAAGTGCAAGGAACCTATTGTTTTTCTGGGGATTATTATTATTCTTTTTCCGCTGCAAGATCGCGTTTTTGACGACCTTAGCCATCCCCAAAACTCACGAAAAGTGGAGTATGCGTCAGAACTGGTGGGAAATTCAATGTTCTGGAGTGACTGGGCTCGGGTGTCTCCAGAGGGCTCCATAGCGCCCCCTAACGTACGCAGTTTTTCAGAGAAAGTTTCTTCGATCTTCACGAAATTCAAGTATGTCATTGCTCACGCCCTCATACCTGGATTAAATGATTTTGAGATTTCTTCGGCAAACAGGAAGTCAGCCATGTTGGATTTCCTGCGTGATTTTAGAATTTACGAACGCATATTTGAAGACTTTAGGATGCACAAAAATTTATGAAACTTTACACGCACATCCAAACTAGTAATTACTTAATTTTAGTGGTGAAATTTTGCTTGGGCGTGGCATGTTGGCTCTCTAGCGCCCCCTTATGTCTTTCAGATTTTGAACATACCTTTAGGTACTCGAAAACTCATGAAATTTGGCAAGATGATAGACACCTGTGAACTTTATTTAAATATATAGCCATTAGGCTCAGTGTGTTTAGCCGGCTCTATAGCGCCCCCTAACGCGTTGAAATTTTAACTTTGTCAAAGTTGATCCGATAATCATGAAATTTGGTATGCATATCCCACTCATCATTTGAAACATATTCCTCATTGGGTTTCATTAGCTCCGCCCACCCGGAAGTCGGCCATATTGGATTTCATGTCACTTTTAGCATTTTATAGGCCGCGTACTTTAACGAACTCCTCCTACAGATTTAATCAGATCGATTTGAAATTTGGTCAGGACCATCTTAAGACCTTGAAGATGAAAAGTTATTAAAATCGTGAGTTTTCACTTAACGAGCGGAACGTGGCGTGGCGTCCATTTTGAGCCATTCGCCATGAAACAGGCAGTTATTGTAACTCAACTGTACATAGTCCGATCTGCCCCAAATCTCTCAGGTATGATGGTGGTCCAGTACTGATGACATGTATATGAAAAATTATACTCATAGCCCCGCCCCCTACACATTAGCCCCGCCCCCTTTCATAACTCATGATCCGTTTGTAGTAGAGTCTTGTGGGGGGTGTCATATCACTCAGCAGAGAGTGCCTGTTTCATTGGTGAAAGTTATGCCCGCCCCCTACACATTAGCCACGCCCCCTTTCATAACTCGTGATCTGTTTGTCGTAGAGTCTTGTGGGAGGTGTTATATCGCTCAGCAGAGAGTGCCTGTCGTAGAGCCTTGCGGCAGGCGTCGTGGCGCTCGTCAGAGTTTCGGCTTCACGGTGCCCGGCCGCGTCGGTCGGCGTCCCGCCAGCATCCTCGACGCGCAAGGGGCGAGGGCCCGTTCATCGCTGCTTGCAGCTTTAATTAGGGCCCGAGCACGAAAGTGCCAGGACCCAACGGTGTCCTGGCACGAAGTGCAAGGAACCTATTGTTTTTCTGGGGATTATTATTATTATTCTTTTTCCGCTGCAAGATCGCGTTTTTGACGACCTTAGCCATCCCCAAAACTCACGAAAAGTGGAGTATGCGTCAGAACTGGTGGGAAATTCAATGTTCTGGAGTGACTGGGCTCGGGTGTCTCCAGAGGGCTCCATAGCGCCCCCTAACGTACGCAGTTTTTCAGAGAAAGTTTCTTCGATCTTCACGAAATTCAAGTATGTCATTGCTCACGCCCTCATACCTGGATTAAATGATTTTGAGATTTCTTCGGCAAACAGGAAGTCAGCCATGTTGGACTTCCTGCGTGATTTTAGAATTTACGAACGCATATTTGAAGACTTTAGGATGCACAAAAATTTATGAAACTTTACACACACATCCAAACTAGTAATTACTTAATTTTAGTGGTGAAATTTTGCTTGGGCGTGGCATGTTGGCTCTCTAGCGCCCCCTTATGTCTTTCAGATTTTGAACATACCTTTAGGTACTCGAAAACTCATGAAATTTGGCAAGATGATAGACACCTGTGAACTTTATTTAAATATATAGCCATTAGGCTCAGTGTGTTTAGCCGGCTCTATAGCGCCCCCTAACGCGTTGAAATTTTAACTTTGTCAAAGTTGATCCGATAATCATGAAATTTGGTATGCATATCCCACTCATCATTTGAAACATATTCCTCATTGGGTTTCATTAGCTCCGCCCACCCGGAAGTCGGCCATATTGGATTTCATGTCACTTTTAGCATTTTATAGGCCGCGTACTTTAACGAACTCCTCCTACAGATTTAATCAGATCGATTTGAAATTTGGTCAGGACCATCTTAAGACCTTGAAGATGAAAAGTTATTAAAATCGTGAGTTTTCACTTAACGAGCGGAACGTGGCGTGGCGTCCATTTTGAGCCATTCGCCATGAAACAGGCAGTTATTGTAACTCAACTGTACATAGTCCGATCTGCCCCAAATCTCTCAGGTATGATGGTGGTCCAGTACTGATGACATGTATATGAAAAATTATACTCATAGCCCCGCCCCAAGACGTTAGCCCCGCCCCCTTTCATATCTCATGAACCGTTTATAGTAGAGTCTTGCGGGAGGTGTCATATCACTCAGCAGAGAGTGCCTGTTTCATTGGGGATGGTTAGCCCCGCCCCCTACACATTAGCCCCGCCCCCTTTCATAACTCATGATCCGTTTGTAGTAGAGTCTTGTGGGGGGTGTCATATCACTCAGCAGAGAGTGCCTGTTTCATTGGTGAAAGTTATGCCCGCCCCCTACACATTAGCCACGCCCCCTTTCATAACTCGTGATCCGTTTGTCGTAGAGTCTTGTGGGAGGTGTTATATCGCTCAGCAGAGAGTGCCTGTCGTAGAGCCTTGCGGCAGGCGTCGTGGCGCTCGTCAGAGTTTCGGCTTCACGGTGCCCGGCCGCGTCGGTCGGCGTCCCGCCAGCATCCTCGACGCGCAAGGGGCGAGGGCCCGTTCATCGCTGCTTGCAGCTTTAATTATTATTCTTTTTCCGCTGGTAGATCGCGTTTTTGACGACCTTAGCCATCCCCAAAACTCACGAAAAGTGGAGTATGCGTCAGAACTGGTGGGAAATTCAATGTTCTGGAGTGACTGGGCTCGGGTGTCTCCAGAGGGCTCCATAGCGCCCCCTAACGTACGCAGTTTTTCAGAGAAAGTTTCTTCGATCTTCACGAAATTCAAGTATGTCATTGCTCACGCCCTCATACCTGGATTAAATGATTTTGAGATTTCTTCGGCAAACAGGAAGTCAGCCATGTTGGACTTCCTGCGTGATTTTAGAATTTACGAACGCATATTTGAAGACTTTAGGATGCACAAAAAATAATGAAACTTTACACGCACATCCAAACCCGTAATTAGTTTATTTTAGTGGTGAAATTTTGCTTGGGCGTGGCATGTTGGCTCTCTAGCGCCCCCTTATGTCTTTCAGATTTTGAACATACCTTTAGGTACTCGAAAACTCATGAAATTTGGCAAGATGATAGACACCTGTGAACTTTATTTAAATATATAGCCATTAGGCTCAGTGTGTTTAGCCGGCTCTATAGCGCCCCCTAACGCGTTGAAATTTTAACTTTGTCAAAGTTGATCCGATAATCATGAAATTTGGTATGCATATCCCACTCATCATTTGAAACATATTCCTCATTGGGTTTCATTAGCTCCGCCCACCCGGAAGTCGGCCATATTGGATTTCATGTCACTTTTAGCATTTTATAGGCCGCGTACTTTAACGAACTCCTCCTACAGATTTAATCAGATCGATTTGAAATTTGGTCAGGACCATCTTAAGACCTTGAAGATGAAAAGTTATTAAAATCGTGAGTTTTCACTTAACGAGCGGAACGTGGCGTGGCGTCCATTTTGAGCCATTCGCCATGAAACAGGCAGTTATTGTAACTCAACTGTACATAGTCCGATCTGCCCCAAATCTCTCAGGTATGATGGTGGTCCAGTACTGATGACATGTATATGAAAAATTATACTCATAGCCCCGCCCCAAGACGTTAGCCCCGCCCCCTTTCATATCTCATGAACCGTTTATAGTAGAGTCTTGCGGGAGGTGTCATATCACTCAGCAGAGAGTGCCTGTTTCATTGGGGATGGTTAGCCCCGCCCCCTACACATTAGCCCCGCCCCCTTTCATAACTCATGATCCGTTTGTAGTAGAGTCTTGTGGGGGGTGTCATATCACTCAGCAGAGAGTGCCTGTTTCATTGGTGAAAGTTATGCCCGCCCCCTACACATTAGCCACGCCCCCTTTCATAACTCGTGATCCGTTTGTCGTAGAGTCTTGTGGGAGGTGTTATATCGCTCAGCAGAGAGTGCCTGTCGTAGAGCCTTGCGGCAGGCGTCGTGGCGCTCGTCAGAGTTTCGGCTTCACGGTGCCCGGCCGCGTCGGTCGGCGTCCCGCCAGCATCCTCGACGCGCAAGGGGCGAGGGCCCGTTCATCGCTGCTTGCAGCTTTAATTATTATTCTTTTTCCGCTGCAAGATCGCGTTTTTGACGACCTTAGCCATCCCCAAAACTCACGAAAAGTGGAGTATGCGTCAGAACTGGTGGGAAATTCAATGTTCTGGAGTGACTGGGCTCGGGTGTCTCCAGGGGGCTCCATAGCGCCACCTAACGTACGCAGTTTTTCAGAGAAAGTTTCTTCGATCTTCACGAAATTCAAGTATGTCATTGCTCACGCCCTCATACCTGGATTAAATGATTTTGAGATTTCTTCGGCAAACAGGAAGTCAGCCATGTTGGACTTCCTGCGTGATTTTAGAATTTACGAACGCATATTTGAAGACTTTAGGATGCACAAAAATTTATGAAACTTTACACACA
Organism: Sebastes umbrosus; assembly: GCF_015220745.1. Classification (NCBI taxonomy): domain Eukaryota; kingdom Metazoa; phylum Chordata; class Actinopteri; order Perciformes; family Sebastidae; genus Sebastes; species Sebastes umbrosus. The sequence goes on from NC_051269.1 coordinate 2,324,214, forward strand.
CATCCAAACTAGTAATTACTTAATTTTAGTGGTGAAATTTTGCTTGGGCGTGGCATGTTGGCTCTCTAGCGCCCCCTTATGTCTTTCAGATTTTGAACATACCTTTAGGTACTCGAAAACTCATGAAATTTGGCAAGATGATAGACACCTGTGAACTTTATTTAAATATATAGCCATTAGGCTCAGTGTGTTTAGCCGGCTCTATAGCGCCCCCTAACGCGTTGAAATTTTAACTTTGTCAAAGTTGATCCGATAATCATGAAATTTGGTATGCATATCCCACTCATCATTTGAAACATATTCCTCATTGGGTTTCATTAGCTCCGCCCACCCGGAAGTCGGCCATATTGGATTTCATGTCACTTTTAGCATTTTATAGGCCGCGTACTTTAACGAACTCCTCCTACAGATTTAATCAGATCGATTTGAAATTTGGTCAGGACCATCTTAAGACCTTGAAGATGAAAAGTTATTAAAATCGTGAGTTTTCACTTAACGAGCGGAACGTGGCGTGGCGTCCATTTTGAGCCATTCGCCATGAAACAGGCAGTTATTGTAACTCAACTGTACATAGTCCGATCTGCCCCAAATCTCTCAGGTATGATGGTGGTCCAGTACTGATGACATGTATATGAAAAATTATACTCATAGCCCCGCCCCAAGACGTTAGCCCCGCCCCCTTTCATATCTCATGAACCGTTTATAGTAGAGTCTTGCGGGAGGTGTCATATCACTCAGCAGAGAGTGCCTGTTTCATTGGGGATGGTTAGCCCCGCCCCCTACACATTAGCCCCGCCCCCTTTCATAACTCATGATCCGTTTGTAGTAGAGTCTTGTGGGGGGTGTCATATCACTCAGCAGAGAGTGCCTGTTTCATTGGTGAAAGTTATGCCCGCCCCCTACACATTAGCCACGCCCCCTTTCATAACTCGTGATCCGTTTGTCGTAGAGTCTTGTGGGAGGTGTTATATCGCTCAGCAGAGAGTGCCTGTCGTAGAGCCTTGCGGCAGGCGTCGTGGCGCTCGTCAGAGTTTCGGCTTCACGGTGCCCGGCCGCGTCGGTCGGCGTCCCGCCAGCATCCCCGACGCGCAAGTAGGGGCGAGGGCCCGTTCATCGCTGCTTGCAGCTTTAATTATTATTAGGGCCCGAGCACGAAAGTGCCAGGACCCAACGGTGTCCTGGCACGAAGTGCAAGGAACCTATTGTTTTTCTGGGGATTATTATTATTATTATTAGGGCCCGAGCACGAAAGTGCCAGGACCCAACGGTGTCCTGGCACGAAGTGCAAGGAACCTATTGTTTTTCTGGGGATTATTAGGGCCCGAGCACGAAAGTGCCAGGACCCAACGGTGTCCTGGCACGAAGTGCAAGGAACCTATTGTTTTTCTGGGGATTATTATTATTCTTTTTCCGCTGCAAGATCGCGTTTTTGACGACCTTAGCCATCCCCAAAACTCACGAAAAGTGGAGTATGCGTCAGAACTGGTGGGAAATTCAATGTTCTGGAGTGACTGGGCTCGGGTGTCTCCAGAGGGCTCCATAGCGCCCCCTAACGTACGCAGTTTTTCAGAGAAAGTTTCTTCGATCTTCACGAAATTCAAGTATGTCATTGCTCACGCCCTCATACCTGGATTAAATGATTTTGAGATTTCTTCGGCAAACAGGAAGTCAGCCATGTTGGACTTCCTGCGTGATTTTAGAATTTACGAACACATATTTGAAGACTTTAGGATGCACAAAAATTTATGAAACTTTACACACACATCCAAACTAGTAATTACTTAATTTTAGTGGTGAAATTTTGCTTGGGCGTGGCATGTTGGCTCTCTAGCGCCCCCTTATGTCTTTCAGATTTTGAACATACCTTTAGGTACTCGAAAACTCATGAAATTTGGCAAGATGATAGACACCTGTGAACTTTATTTAAATATATAGCCATTAGGCTCAGTGTGTTTAGCCGGCTCTATAGCGCCCCCTAACGCGTTGAAATTTTAACTTTGTCAAAGTTGATCCGATAATCATGAAATTTGGTATGCATATCCCACTCATCATTTGAAACATATTCCTCATTGGGTTTCATTAGCTCCGCCCACCCGGAAGTCGGCCATATTGGATTTCATGTCACTTTTAGCATTTTATAGGCCGCGTACTTTAACGAACTCCTCCTACAGATTTAATCAGATCGATTTGAAATTTGGTCAGGACCATCTTAAGACCTTGAAGATGAAAAGTTATTAAAATCGTGAGTTTTCACTTAACGAGCGGAACGTGGCGTGGCGTCCATTTTGAGCCATTCGCCATGAAACAGGCAGTTATTGTAACTCAACTGTACATAGTCCGATCTGCCCCAAATCTCTCAGGTATGATGGTGGTCCAGTACTGATGACATGTATATGAAAAATTATACTCATAGCCCCGCCCCAAGACGTTAGCCCCGCCCCCTTTCATATCTCATGAACCGTTTATAGTAGAGTCTTGCGGGAGGTGTCATATCACTCAGCAGAGAGTGCCTGTTTCATTGGGGATGGTTAGCCCCGCCCCCTACACATTAGCCCCGCCCCCTTTCATAACTCATGATCCGTTTGTAGTAGAGTCTTGTGGGGGGTGTCATATCACTCAGCAGAGAGTGCCTGTTTCATTGGTGAAAGTTATGCCCGCCCCCTACACATTAGCCACGCCCCCTTTCATAACTCGTGAGCCGTTTGTCGTAGAGTCTTGTGGGAGGTGTTATATCGCTCAGCAGAGAGTGCCTGTCGTAGAGCCTTGCGGCAGGCGTCGTGGCGCTCGTCAGAGTTTCGGCTTCACGGTGCCCGGCCGCGTCGGTCGGCGTCCCGCCAGCATCCTCGACGCGCAAGGGGCGAGGGCCCGTTCATCGCTGCTTGCAGCTTTAATTAGGGCCCGAGCACGAAAGTGCCAGGACCCAACGGTGTCCTGGCACGAAGTGCAAGGAACCTATTGTTTTTCTGGGGATTATTATTATTATTCTTTTTCCGCTGCAAGATTGCGTTTTTGACGACCTTAGCCATCCCCAAAACTCACGAAAAGTGGAGTATGCGTCAGAACTGGTGGGAAATTCAATGTTCTGGAGTGACTGGGCTCGGGTGTCTCCAGAGGGCTCCATAGCGCCCCCTAACGTACGCAGTTTTTCAGAGAAAGTTTCTTCGATCTTCACGAAATTCAAGTATGTCATTGCTCACGCCCTCATACCTGGATTAAATGATTTTGAGATTTCTTCGGCAAACAGGAAGTCAGCCATGTTGGACTTCCTGCGTGATTTTAGAATTTACGAACGCATATTTGAAGACTTTAGGATGCACAAAAATTTATGAAACTTTACACACACATCCAAACTAGTAATTACTTCATTTTAGTGGTGAAATTTTGCTTGGGCGTGGCATGTTGGCTCTCTAGCGCCCCCTTATGTCTTTCAGATTTTGAACATACCTTTAGGTACTCGGAATCTCATAAAATTTGGCAAAATGATAGACACCTGTGAACTTTATGTAACTGTATAGCCATTAGGCTCAGTGTGTTTAGCCGGCTCTATAGCGCCCCCTAACGCGTTGAAATTTTAACTTTGTCAAAGTTGATCCGATATTCATGAAATTTGGTATGCATATCCCACTCATCATTTGAAACATATTCCTCATTGGGTTTCATAAGCCCCGCCCACCCAGAAGTCGGCCATATTGGATTTTATGTACGATTTTCCCAATTTTTGAGTTTTATTGGCCGCGTACTTTAACGAACTCCTCCTACAGATTTGATCAGATGGAGTTGAAATTTGGTCAGGACCATCTTAAGACCTTGAAGATGAAAAGTTATTAAAATGATGAGTGTCCACTTAACGATCGGACCGTAGCGTGGCGGCCATTTTGAGCCATTCGCCAGTTATTGTAACTCAACTGTACATAGTCCGATCTGCCCCAAATCTCTCAGGTATGATGGTGCTCCAGTACTGATGACATGTATATGAAAAATTATACTCATAGCCCCGCCCCAAGACGTTAGCCCCGCCCCCTTTCATAACTCATGAACCGTTTATAGTAGAGTCTTGTGGGATGTGTCATATCACTCAGCAGAGAGTGGGTTAACCCTAACTCAACTGTACATAGTCCGATCTGCCCCAAATTTCTCAGGTATGATAAGGGTCCAGTCCTGATTATATGTAAATGCAAAAATATAGTCATAGCCACGGCCCCTACACATTAGCCCCGCCCCCTTTCATAACTCATGATCCGTTTGTCGTAGAGTCTTGTGGGAGGTGTCATATCACTCAGCAGAGAGTGCCTGTTTCATTGGTGAAGGTTATCCCCGCCCCCTACACATTAGCCCCGCCCCCTTTCATAACTCATGATCCGTTTGTCGTAGAGTCTTGTGGGAGGTGTCATATCACTCAGCAGAGAGTGCCTGTTTCATTGGTGAAGGTTATGCCCGCCCCCTACACATTAGCCCCGCCCCCTTTCATAACTCGTGATCCGTTTGTCGTAGAGTCTTGTGGGAAGTGTCATATAACTCAGCAGAGAGTGCCTGTTTCATTGGTGAAGGTTATGCCCGCCCCCTACACATTAGCCCCGCCCCCTTTCATAACTCATGAACCGTTTGTCGTAGAGCCTTGCGGCAGGCGTCGTGGCGCTCGTCAGAGTTTCGGCTTCACGGTGCCCGGCCGCGTCGGTCGGCGTCCCGCCAGCATCCCCGACGCGCAAGGGGCGAGGGCCCGTTCATCGCTGCTTGCAGCTTTAATTAGGGCCCGAGCACGAAAGTGCCAGGACCCAACGGTGTCCTGGCACGAAGTGCAAGGAACCTATTGTTTTTCTGGGGATTATTATTATTATTCTTTTTCCGCTGCAAGATCGCGTTTTTGACGACCTTAGCCATCCCCAAAACTCACGAAAAGTGGAGTATGCGTCAGAACTGGTGGGAAATTCAATGTTCTGGAGTGACTGGGCTCGGGTGTCTCCAGAGGGCTCCATAGCGCCCCCTAACGTACGCAGTTTTTCAGAGAAAGTTTCTTCGATCTTCACGAAATTCAAGTATGTCATTGCTCACGCCCTCATACCTGGATTAAATGATTTTGAGATTTCTTCGGCAAACAGGAAGTCAGCCATGTTGGACTTCCTGCGTGATTTTAGAATTTACGAACGCATATTTGAAGACTTTAGGATGCACAAAAATTTATGAAACTTTACACACACATCCAAACTAGTAATTACTTCATTTTAGTGGTGAAATTTTGCTTGGGCGTGGCATGTTGGCTCTCTAGCGCCCCCTTATGTCTTTCAGATTTTGAACATACCTTTAGGTACTCGAAAACTCATGAAATTTGGCAAGATGATAGACACCTGTGAACTTTATTTAAATATATAGCCATTAGGCTCAGTGTGTTTAGCCGGCTCTATAGCGCCCCCTAACGCGTTGAAATTTTAACTTTGTCAAAGTTGATCCGATAATCATGAAATTTGGTATGCATATCCCACTCATCATTTGAAACATATTCCTCATTGGGTTTCATTAGCTCCGCCCACCCGGAAGTCGGCCATATTGGATTTCATGTCACTTTTAGCATTTTATAGGCCGCGTACTTTAACGAACTCCTCCTACAGATTTAATCAGATCGATTTGAAATTTGGTCAGGACCATCTTAAGACCTTGAAGATGAAAAGTTATTAAAATCGTGAGTTTTCACTTAACGAGCGGAACGTGGCGTGGCGTCCATTTTGAGCCATTCGCCATGAAACAGGCAGTTATTGTAACTCAACTGTACATAGTCCGATCTGCCCCAAATCTCTCAGGTATGATGGTGGTCCAGTACTGATGACATGTATATGAAAAATTATACTCATAGCCCCGCCCCAAGACGTTAGCCCCGCCCCCTTTCATATCTCATGAACCGTTTATAGTAGAGTCTTGCGGGAGGTGTCATATCACTCAGCAGAGAGTGCCTGTTTCATTGGGGATGGTTAGCCCCGCCCCCTACACATTAGCCCCGCCCCCTTTCATAACTCATGATCCGTTTGTAGTAGAGTCTTGTGGGGGGTGTCATATCACTCAGCAGAGAGTGCCTGTTTCATTGGTGAAAGTTATGCCCGCCCCCTACACATTAGCCACGCCCCCTTTCATAACTCGTGATCCGTTTGTCGTAGAGTCTTGTGGGAGGTGTTATATCGCTCAGCAGAGAGTGCCTGTCGTAGAGCCTTGCGGCAGGCGTCGTGGCGCTCGTCAGAGTTTCGGCTTCACGGTGCCCGGCCGCGTCGGTCGGCGTCCCGCCAGCATCCTCGACGCGCAAGGGGCGAGGGCCCGTTCATCGCTGCTTGCAGCTTTAATTAGGGCCCGAGCACGAAAGTGCCAGGACCCAACGGTGTCCTGGCACGAAGTGCAAGGAACCTATTGTTTTTCTGGGGATTATTATTATTCTTTTTCCGCTGCAAGATCGCGTTTTTGACGACCTTAGCCATCCCCAAAACTCACGAAAAGTGGAGTATGCGTCAGAACTGGTGGGAAATTCAATGTTCTGGAGTGACTGGGCTCGGGTGTCTCCAGAGGGCTCCATAGCGCCCCCTAACGTACGCAGTTTTTCAGAGAAAGTTTCTTCGATCTTCACGAAATTCAAGTATGTCATTGCTCACGCCCTCATACCTGGATTAAATGATTTTGAGATTTCTTCGGCAAACAGGAAGTCAGCCATGTTGGACTTCCTGCGTGATTTTAGAATTTACGAACGCATATTTGAAGACTTTAGGATGCACAAAAATTTATGAAACTTTACACACACATCCAAACTAGTAATTACTTCATTTTAGTGGTGAAATTTTGCTTGGGCGTGGCATGTTGGCTCTCTAGCGCCCCCTTATGTCTTTCAGATTTTAAACATACCTTTAGGTACTCGGAATCTCATAAAATTTGGCAAAATGATAGACACCTGTGAACTTTATGTAACTGTATAGCCATTAGGCTCAGTGTGTTTAGCCGGCTCTATAGCGCCCCCTAACGCGTTGAAATTTTAACTTTGTCAAAGTTGATCCGATATTCATGAAATTTGGTATGCATATCCCACTCATCATTTGAAACATATTCCTCATTGGGTTTCATAAGCCCCGCCCACCCAGAAGTCGGCCATATTGGATTTTATGTACGATTTTCCCAATTTTTGAGTTTTATTGGCCGCGTACTTTAACGAACTCCTCCTACAGATTTGATCAGATGGAGTTGAAATTTGGTCAGGACCATCTTAAGACCTTGAAGATGAAAAGTTATTAAAATGATGAGTGTCCACTTAACGATCGGACCGTAGCGTGGCGGCCATTTTGAGCCATTCGCCAGTTATTGTAACTCAACTGTACATAGTCCGATCTGCCCCAAATCTCTCAGGTATGATGGTGCTCCAGTACTGATGACATGTATATGAAAAATTATACTCATAGCCCCGCCCTAAGACGTTAGCCCCGCCCCCTTTCATAACTCATGAACCGTTTATAGTAGAGTCTTGTGGGATGTGTCATATCACTCAGCAGAGAGTGGGTTAACCCTAACTCAACTGTACATAGTCCGATCTGCCCCAAATTTCTCAGGTATGATAAGGGTCCAGTCCTGATTATATGTAAATGCAAAAATGTAGTCATAGCCACGGCCCCTACACATTAGCCCCGCCCCCTTTCATAACTCATGATCCGTTTGTCGTAGAGTCTTGTGGGAGGTGTCATATCACTCAGCAGAGAGTGCCTGTTTCATTGGTGAAGGTTATCCCCGCCCCCTACACATTAGCCCCGCCCCCTTTCATAACTCATGATCCGTTTGTCGTAGAGTCTTGTGGGAGGTGTCATATCACTCAGCAGAGAGTGCCTGTTTCATTGGTGAAGGTTATGCCCGCCCCCTACACATTAGCCACGCCCCCTTTCATTACTCATGATCCGTTTGTCGTAGAGTCTTGTGGGAGGTGTTATATCGCTCAGCAGAGAGTGCCTGTTTCATTGGTGAAGGTTATGCCCGCCCCCTACACATTAGCCACGCCCCCCTTCATAACTCGTGAACCGCTTGTCGTAGAGCCTTGCGGCAGGCGTCGTCGCGCTCGTCAGAGTTTCGGCTTCACCGTGCCCGGCCGCGTCGGTCGGCGTCCCGCCAGCATCCCCGACGCGCAAGGGGCGAGGGCCCGTTCATCGCTGCTTGCAGCTTTAATTATTATTCTTTTTCCGCTGCAAGATCGCGTTTTTGACGACCTTAGCCATCCCCAAAACTCACGAAAAGTGGAGTATGCGTCAGAACTGGTGGGAAATTCAATGTTCTGGAGTGACTGGGCTCGGGTGTCTCCAGAGGGCTCCATAGCGCCCCCTAACGTACGCAGTTTTTCAGAGAAAGTTTCTTCGATCTTCACGAAATTCAAGTATGTCATTGCTCACGCCCTCATACCTGGATTAAATGATTTTGAGATTTCTTCGGCAAACAGGAAGTCAGCCATGTTGGACTTCCTGCGTGATTTTAGAATTTACGAACGCATATTTGAAGACTTTAGGATGCACAAAAATTTATGAAACTTTACACACACATCCAAACTAGTAATTACTTCATTTTAGTGGTGAAATTTTGCTTGGGCGTGGCATGTTGGCTCTCTAGCGCCCCCTTATGTCTTTCAGATTTTGAACATACCTTTAGGTACTCGAAAACTCATGAAATTTGGCAAGATGATAGACACCTGTGAACTTTATTTAAATATATAGCCATTAGGCTCAGTGTGTTTAGCCGGCTCTATAGCGCCCCCTAACGCGTTGAAATTTTAACTTTGTCAAAGTTGATCCGATAATCATGAAATTTGGTATGCATATCCCACTCATCATTTGAAACATATTCCTCATTGGGTTTCATTAGCTCCGCCCACCCGGAAGTCGGCCATATTGGATTTCATGTCACTTTTAGCATTTTATAGGCCGCGTACTTTAACGAACTCCTCCTACAGATTTAATCAGATCGATTTGAAATTTGGTCAGGACCATCTTAAGACCTTGAAGATGAAAAGTTATTAAAATCGTGAGTTTTCACTTAACGAGCGGAACGTGGCGTGGCGTCCATTTTGAGCCATTCGCCATGAAACAGGCAGTTATTGTAACTCAACTGTACATAGTCCGATCTGCCCCAAATCTCTCAGGTATGATGGTGGTCCAGTACTGATGACATGTATATGAAAAATTATACTCATAGCCCCGCCCCAAGACGTTAGCCCCGCCCCCTTTCATATCTCATGAACCGTTTATAGTAGAGTCTTGCGGGAGGTGTCATATCACTCAGCAGAGAGTGCCTGTTTCATTGGGGATGGTTAGCCCCGCCCCCTACACATTAGCCACGCCCCCTTTCATAACTCATGATCCGTTTGTAGTAGAGTCTTGTGGGGGGTGTCATATCACTCAGCAGAGAGTGCCTGTTTCATTGGTGAAAGTTATGCCCGCCCCCTACACATTAGCCACGCCCCCTTTCATAACTCGTGATCCGTTTGTCGTAGAGTCTTGTGGGAGGTGTTATATCGCTCAGCAGAGAGTGCCTGTCGTAGAGCCTTGCGGCAGGCGTCGTGGCGCTCGTCAGAGTTTCGGCTTCACGGTGCCCGGCCGCGTCGGTCGGCGTCCCGCCAGCATCCTCGACGCGCAAGGGGCGAGGGCCCGTTCATCGCTGCTTGCAGCTTTAATTATTATTATTATTCTTTTTCCGCTGCAAGATCGCGTTTTTGACGACCTTAGCCATCCCCAAAACTCACGAAAAGTGGAGTATGCGTCAGAACTGGTGGGAAATTCAATGTTCTGGAGTGACTGGGCTCGGGTTTCTCCACGGGGCTCCATAGCGCCCCCTAACGTACTCAGTTTTTCCGAGAAAGTTTCTTCGATCTTCACGAAATTCAAGTATGTCATTGCTCACGCCCTCATACCTGGATTAAATGATTTTGAGATTTCTTCGGCCAACAGGAAGTCAGCCATGTTGGACTTCCTGCGTGATTTTAGAATTTACGAACGCATATTTGAAGACTTTAGGATGCACAAAAAATAATGAAACTTTACACGCACATCCAAACTCGTAATTAGTTTATTTTAGTGGTGAAATTTTGCTTGGGCGTCGCATGTTGGCTCTCTAGCGCCCCCTTATGTCTTTCAGATTTTGAACATACCTTTAGGTACTCGAAAACTCATGAAATTTGGCAAAATGATAGACACCTGTGAACTTTATTTAAATGTATAGCCATTAGGCTCAGTGTGTTTAGCCGGCTCTATAGCGCCCCCTAACGCGTTGAAATTTAACTTTGTCAAAGTTGATCCGATATTCATGAAATTTGGTATGCATATCCCACTCATCATTTGAAACATATTCCTCATTGGATTTCATTAGCTCCGCCCACCCGGAAGTCGGCCATATTGGATTTCATGTCACTTTTAGCGTTTTATAGGCCGCGTACTTTAACGAACTCCTCCTACAGATTTAATCAGATCGAGTTGAAATTTGGTCAGGACCATCTTAAGACCTTGAGGATGAAAAGTTATTAAAATCGTGAGTTTTCACTTAACGAGCGGACCGTGGCGTGGCGGCCATTTTGAGCCATTCGCCATGAAACAGGCAGTTATTGTAACTCAACTGTACATAGTCCGATCTGCCCCAAATCTCTCAGGTATGATGGTGGTCCAGTACTGATGACATGTATATGAAAAATTATACTCATAGCCCCGCCCCAAGACGTTAGCCCCGCCCCCGTTCATATCTCATGAACCGTTTATAGTAGAGTCTTGCGGGAGGTGTCATATCACTCAGCAGAGAGTGCCTGTTTCATTGGGGATGGTTAGCCCCGCCCCCTACACATTAGCCCCGCCCCCTTTCATAACTCATGATCCGTTTGTAGTAGAGTCTTGTGGGGGGTGTCATATCACTCAGCAGAGAGTGCCTGTTTCATTGGTGAAAGTTATGCCCGCCCCCTACACATTAGCCACGCCCCCTTTCATAACTCGTGATCCGTTTGTCGTAGAGTCTTGTGGGAGGTGTTATATCGCTCAGCAGAGAGTGCCTGTCGTAGAGCCTTGCGGCAGGCGTCCTGGCGCTTGTCAGAGTTTCGGCTTCACGGTGCCCGGCCGCGTCGGTCGGCGTCCCGCCAGCATCCTCGACGCGCAAGGGGCGAGGGCCCGTTCATCGCTGCTTGCAGCTTTAATTATTATTCTTTTTCCGCTGCAAGATCGCGTTTTTGACGACCTTAGCCATCCCCAAAACTCACGAAAAGTGGAGTATGCGTCAGAACTGGTGGGAAATTCAATGTTCTGGAGTGACTGGGCTCGGGTGTCTCCAGAGGGCTCCATAGCGCCCCCTAACGTACGCAGTTTTTCAGAGAAAGTTTCTTCGATCTTCACGAAATTCAAGTATGTCATTGCTCACGCCCTCATACCTGGATTAAATGATTTTGAGATTTCTTCGGCAAACAGGAAGTCAGCCATGTTGGACTTCCTGCGTGATTTTAGAATTTACGAACGCATATTTGAAGACTTTAGGATGCACAAAAATTTATGAAACTTTACACACACATCCAAACTAGTAATTACTTAATTTTAGTGGTGAAATTTTGCTTGGGCGTGGCATGTTGGCTCTCTAGCGCCCCCTTATGTCTTTCAGATTTTGAACATACCTTTAGGTACTCGAAAACTCATGAAATTTGGCAAGATGATAGACACCTGTGAACTTTATTTAAATATATAGCCATTAGGCTCAGTGTGTTTAGCCGGCTCTATAGCGCCCCCTAACGCGTTGAAATTTTAACTTTGTCAAAGTTGATCCGATAATCATGAAATTTGGTATGCATATCCCACTCATCATTTGAAACATATTCCTCATTGGGTTTCATTAGCCCCGCCCACCCGGAAGTCGGCCATATTGGATTTCATGTCACTTTTAGCATTTTATAGGCCGCGTACTTTAACGAACTCCTCCTACAGATTTAATCAGATCGATTTGAAATTTGGTCAGGACCATCTTAAGACCTTGAAGATGAAAAGTTATTAAAATCGTGAGTTTTCACTTAACGAGCGGAACGTGGCGTGGCGTCCATTTTGAGCCATTCGCCATGAAACAGGCAGTTATTGTAACTCAACTGTACATAGTCCGATCTGCCCCAAATCTCTCAGGTATGATGGTGGTCCAGTACTGATGACATGTATATGAAAAATTATACTCATAGCCCCGCCCCAAGACGTTAGCCCCGCCCCCTTTCATATCTCATGAACCGTTTATAGTAGAGTCTTGCGGGAGGTGTCATATCACTCAGCAGAGAGTGCCTGTTTCATTGGGGATGGTTAGCCCCGCCCCCTACACATTAGCCCCGCCCCCTTTCATAACTCATGATCCGTTTGTAGTAGAGTCTTGTGGGGGGTGTCATATCACTCAGCAGAGAGTGCCTGTTTCATTGGTGAAAGTTATGCCCGCCCCCTACACATTAGCCACGCCCCCTTTCATAACTCGTGATCCGTTTGTCGTAGAGTCTTGTGGGAGGTGTTATATCGCTCAGCAGAGAGTGCCTGTCGTAGAGCCTTGCGGCAGGCGTCGTGGCGCTCGTCAGAGTTTCGGCTTCACGGTGCCCGGCCGCGTCGGTCGGCGTCCCGCCAGCATCCTCGACGCGCAAGGGGCGAGGGCCCGTTCATCGCTGCTTGCAGCTTTAATTATTATTAGGGCCCGAGCACGAAAGTGCCAGGACCCAACGGTGTCCTGGCACGAAGTGCAAGGAACCTATTGTTTTTCTGGGGATTATTATTATTATTATTCTTTTTCCGCTGGTAGATCGCGTTTTTGACGACCTTAGCCATCCCCAAAACTCACGAAAAGTGGAGTATGCGTCAGAACTGGTGGGAAATTCAATGTTCTGGAGTGACTGGGCTCGGGTGTCTCCAGAGGGCTCCATAGCGCCCCCTAAAGTACGCAGTTTTTCAGAGAAAGTTTCTTCGATCTTCACGAAATTCAAGTATGTCATTGCTCACGCCCTCATACCTGGATTAAATGATTTTGAGATTTCTTCGGCAAACAGGAAGTCAGCCATGTTGGACTTCCTGCGTGATTTTAGAATTTACGAACGCATATTTGAAGACTTTAGGATGCACAAAAATTTATGAAACTTTACACACACATCCAAACTAGTAATTACTTCATTTTAGTGGTGAAATTTTGCTTGGGCGTGGCATGTTGGCTCTCTAGCGCCCCCTTATGTCTTTCAGATTTTGAACATACCTTTAGGTACTCGGAATCTCATAAAATTTGGCAAAATGATAGACACCTGTGAACTTTATGTAACTGTATAGCCATTAGGCTCAGTGTGTTTAGCCGGCTCTATAGCGCCCCCTAACGCGTTGAAATTTTAACTTTGTCAAAGTTGATCCGATATTCATGAAATTTGGTATGCATATCCCACTCATCATTTGAAACATATTCCTCATTGGGTTTCATTAGCTCCGCCCACCCGGAAGTCGGCCATATTGGATTTCATGTCACTTTTAGGGTTTTATAGGCCGCGTACTTTAACGAACTCCTCCTACAGATTTGATCAGATGGAGTTGAAATTTGGTCAGGACCATCTTAAGACCTTGAAGATGAAAAGTTATTAAAATGATGAGTGTCCACTTAACGATCGGACCGTAGCGTGGCGGCCATTTTGAGCCATTCGCCATGAAACAGGCAGTTATTGTAACTCAACTGTACATAGTCCGATCTGCCCCAGATTTCTCAGGTATGATGGTGCTCCAGTACTGATGACATGTATATGAAAAATTATACTCATAGCCCCGCCCCAAGACGTTAGCCCCGCCCCCTTTCATATCTCATGAACCGTTTATAGTAGAGTCTTGCGGGAGGTGTCATATCACTCAGCAGAGAGTGCCTATTTCATTGGGGATGGTTACCCCCGCCCCCTACACATTAGCCCCGCCCCCTTTTATAACTCATGATCCGTTTGTCGTAGAGTCTTGTGGGAGGTGTCATATCACTCAGCAGAGAGTGCCTGTTTCATTGGTGAAAGTTATGCCCGCCCCCTACACATTAGCCACGCCCCCTTTCATAACTCGTGATCCGTTTGTCGTAGAGCCTTGCGGCAGGCGTCGTCGCGCTCGTCAGAGTTTCGGCTTCACCGTGCCCGGCCGCGTCGGTCGGCGTCCCGCCAGCATCCCCGACGCGCAAGGGGCGAGGGCCCGTTCATCGCTGCTTGCAGCTTTAATTATTATTATTATTCTTTTTCCGCTGCAAGATCGCGTTTTTGACGACCTTAGCCATCTCCAAAACTCACGAAAAGTGGAGTATGCGTCAGAACTGGTGGGAAATTCAATGTTCTGGAGTGACTGGGCTCGGGTGTCTCCAGAGGGCTCCATAGCGCCCCCTAACGTACGCAGTTTTTCAGAGAAAGTTTCTTCGATCTTCACGAAATTCAAGTATGTCATTGCTCACGCCCTCATACCTGGATTAAATGATTTTGAGATTTCTTCGGCAAACAGGAAGTCAGCCATGTTGGACTTCCTGCGTGATTTTAGAATTTACGAACGCATATTTGAAGACTTTAGGATGCACAAAAATTTATGAAACTTTACACACACATCCAAACTAGTAATTACTTCATTTTAGTGGTGAAATTTTGCTTGGGCGTGGCATGTTGGCTCTCTAGCGCCCCCTTATGTCTTTCAGATTTTGAACATACCTTTAGGTACTCGAAAACTCATGAAATTTGGCAAGATGATAGACACCTGTGAACTTTATTTAAATATATAGCCATTAGGCTCAGTGTGTTTAGCCGGCTCTATAGCGCCCCCTAACGCGTTGAAATTTTAACTTTGTCAAAGTTGATCCGATAATCATGAAATTTGGTATGCATATCCCACTCATCATTTGAAACATATTCCTCATTGGGTTTCATTAGCTCCGCCCACCCGGAAGTCGGCCATATTGGATTTCATGTCACTTTTAGCATTTTATAGGCCGCGTACTTTAACGAACTCCTCCTACAGATTTAATCAGATCGATTTGAAATTTGGTCAGGACCATCTTAAGACCTTGAAGATGAAAAGTTATTAAAATCGTGAGTTTTCACTTAACGAGCGGAACGTGGCGTGGCGTCCATTTTGAGCCATTCGCCATGAAACAGGCAGTTATTGTAACTCAACTGTACATAGTCCGATCTGCCCCAAATCTCTCAGGTATGATGGTGGTCCAGTACTGATGACATGTATATGAAAAATTATACTCATAGCCCCGCCCCAAGACGTTAGCCCCGCCCCCTTTCATATCTCATGAACCGTTTATAGTAGAGTCTTGCGGGAGGTGTCATATCACTCAGCAGAGAGTGCCTGTTTCATTGGGGATGGTTAGCCCCGCCCCCTACACATTAGCCCCGCCCCCTTTCATAACTCATGATCCGTTTGTAGTAGAGTCTTGTGGGGGGTGTCATATCACTCAGCAGAGAGTGCCTGTTTCATTGGTGAAAGTTATGCCCGCCCCCTACACATTAGCCACGCCCCCTTTCATAACTCGTGATCCGTTTGTCGTAGAGTCTTGTGGGAGGTGTTATATCGCTCAGCAGAGAGTGCCTGTCGTAGAGCCTTGCGGCAGGCGTCGTGGCGCTCGTCAGAGTTTCGGCTTCACGGTGCCCGGCCGCGTCGGTCGGCGTCCCGCCAGCATCCTTGACGCGCAAGGGGCGAGGGCCCGTTCATCGCTGCTTGCAGCTTTAATTAGGGCCCGAGCACGAAAGTGCCAGGACCCAACGGTGTCCTGGCACGAAGTGCAAGGAACCTATTGTTTTTCTGGGTATTATTATTCTTTTTCTGCTGGAATATCGCGTTTTTGACGACCTTAGCCATCCCCAAAACTCACGAAAAGTGGAGTATGCGTCAGAACTGGTGGGAAATTCAATGTTCTGGAGTGACTGGGCTCGGGTTTCTCCAGGGGGCTCCATAGCGCCCCCTAACGTACGCAGTTTTTCAGAGAAAGTTTCTTCGATCTTCACGAAATTCAAGTATGTCATTGCTCACGCCCTCATACCTGGATTAAATGATTTTGAGATTTCTTCGGCAAACAGGAAGTCAGCCATGTTGGATTTCCTGCGTGATTTTAGAATTTACGAACGCATATTTGAAGACTTTAGGATGCACAAAAATTTATGAAACTTTACACGCATATCCAAACTACTAATTACTTTATTTTAGTAGTGAAATTTTGCTTGGGCGTGGCATATTTGCTCTCTAGCGCCCCCTTATGTCTTTTAGATTTTGAACATACCTTTAGGTACTCGAAAACTCATGAAATTTGGCAAAATGATAGACACCTGTGAACTTTATGTAAATGTGTAGCCATTAGGCTCAGTGTGTTTAGCCGGCTCTATAGCGCCCCCTAACGCGTTGAAATTTTAACTTGGTCAAAGTTGATCCGATATTCATGAAATTTGGTATGCATATCCCACTCATCATTTGAAACATATTCCTCATTGGGTTTCATTAGCTCCGCCCACCCGGAAGTCGGCCATATTGGATTTCATGTCACTTTTAGCGTTTTATTGGCCGCGTACTTTAACGAACTCCTCCTACAGATTTAATCAGATCGATTTGAAATTTGGTCAGGACCATCTTAAGACCTTGAGGATGAAAAGTTATTAAAATCGTGAGTTTTCACTTAACGAGCGGACCGTGGCGTGGCGGCCATTTTCACCCATTCGCCATGAAACAGGCAGTTATTGTAACTCAACTGTACATAGTCCGATCTGCCCCAAATCTCTCAGGTATGATGGTGGTCCAGTACTGATGACATGTATATGAAAAATTATACTCATAGCCCCGCCCCAAGACGTTAGCCCCGCCCCCTTTCATAACTCATGAACCGTTTGTCGTAGAGTCTTGCGGGAGGTGTCATATCACTCAGCAGAGAGTGCCTGTTTCATTGGTGAAGGTTATGCCCGCCCCCTACACATTAGCCCCGCCCCCTTTCATAACTCGTGATCCGTTTGTCGTAGAGTCTTGTGGGAAGTGTCATATAACTCAGCAGAGAGTGCCTGTTTCATTGGTGAAGGTTATGCCCGCCCCCTACACATTAGCCCCGCCCCCTTTCATAACTCATGAACCGTTTGTCGTAGAGTCTTGCGGGAGGTGTCATATCACTCAGCTGAGAGTGCCTGTTTCATTGGTGAAGGTTATGCCCGCCCCCTGACGTCAGATAGGCTCAACTTTGGAATTGGTTAGTAACCCTGAAGTTGAAAAAATGAAAAGCACTGAGTATTTTCTCATTTAACTTTAGTGCAAAAGGAACATAACAGTTTAAAGTGAAATTATAGAGAGAAAATAAATCTTTCCACCTACCTTCCACTGACTATGTTTACATGCATGCACACAAACACAGAATAATCAGATCAAGACAATAGTTTGATTTAACTGAGTTTGATCAGAGTTTCTGAGAAATTTGAGTTAGTATGTGTTTGTCATTATCAATTTAGACGACCTAATTGTGTATTTGCGATATCTTGATTTATGATTTAATCACAATAACATTCCATTGAAAGACTATAAATTATCATATTGAATTATCACCCAGCCCAAGTTAGACTGTGTCTGTGCAATATGTGATCAATAGTATCTGTGTGACTGTAGGTAGTTGGTTATGTTATTTATTGTGTCATGCACATACAAGTGCCCAACCCACATGGACTTATACGACATCAAAAATACCGTTGAAGTGGTGAAACATTTATCAGACAACAAACAAAGATGTCTGTCTTCTGTCCCATGAGTTCAACAAATGAAATATGCAAAACTAAAAAGGTTCCCTGCCTAAGACAGCTCAATTTTGTTTGTCTATCCAGAAGAACTCATCATGAAAAAAAAAATGTCATCATCGACATTTTACTAAAAGGTTTAGCCCTTAAAGGTCTTATTGATAACATATATGGAGACAAATCATAATAAAAAAAATGTAAGAATGCATGCACAGAGCTTTTAGAAAGGTGCTGAAAAATAGTATGGCTTTTCCTCCATATGAAAGGGGGCGTGGCACAACACAGACTTTCTACAGAATCTTAAGCACTGACTTCAGTTAGGCTCAACTTTGGAATTGGTTAGTAACCCTGAAGTTTACAACTGTAGATTGCTGGTGGTTGTAGGATGTGTAATATATGAAAGTTAAACTAAATATAAATGTACTATAAGCTCTGTTACAGATAGTTATGGTAACTGATGAAAACTGATACAACAGCCAAAAATGATGCATCATCCAGAAAGAAATACAGTTGATTTCAGGATATAAGCTATGCAATTACACTGCAGTGACACCAATGACATTATGATACAAAACAAAAATGACAGATCACATTATTTTTTTTAAATGAAATACAGAAAAACTGTCACTGTGTTAAATAAACAATTTCATTCACTAATATCCATATGTCTAATTAATAAGTTAATAATGTATAGTCCATAGTATAAAATCAGTAATTGAAAGTATAGGTTTTAAGTAATTATAATTTAAATTTTTATGGTTAAGTGTTAAGCTAGGTTTTGTTTATTTTAGTATTTTTGTCTGCAATCACTGCCTTTGAGTTATTTACGAGTTATTACATACATTCAAATGCAGTTAATCCTTTATAATTAAATCCATTAATAAATCACCGGATTCCATGTACTGAACCGCAACCGGAAATGACTTTTATTTTGACAACTTCCGCTTGCGTGCAGAATCCGGCTCTAGTATAAATAGAGGCCGCCGCCTTTACCTCGTCCCATTTGCTCATTGCAGATACCAGAGAGAGAGAGAGACATACTTCCAGAGACAGAGAGCTATCTATCGATACAGAGAGAGAACGAGAGACACAGAGAGACACTGAGACTACACGAGTGTAAGACTGAAAGAGTGAACGAGTGAAAGACTGAACGAGTGAAAGTGAGAGACTGAGAGAGACCGACTTTTGACCGACTGACACCTGAGCTAATTTAGCTCCTTTCCGACGTCTGTACGCACGGTAAGTTATGATGCCGTGGCTAGCTTGTTAGCATGCTAACTTCTGTATTTCTGTAACAAAATGTGCATGT
Source organism: Sebastes umbrosus (assembly GCF_015220745.1). Lineage (NCBI taxonomy): Eukaryota > Metazoa > Chordata > Actinopteri > Perciformes > Sebastidae > Sebastes > Sebastes umbrosus. Next base: position 2,343,257 of record NC_051269.1, read on the forward strand.
AAAGTTATATATGTATGTATGTATGTATGTAAACAACTATTGTTTCGCACGTCTCGTCGTGCTGTTACTATAACGTTAGTTAGCTGTTAGCCTCCTAGAGGAGGCCTGTTTGCTAAATGGAGCTAAGAGCTAACTTAGCTAGGAACAAAGAACTCGGCTCCTGATTGGACGAGCGTTTTCCCGCCGTTGGCTGCTGCTCTCCGCTTTCAAACCTGAACCTGTATGGAGACTTACAACAGAGTTTTTATTCAGAGTAATGCATTGTTACAGTCAACATGTAGAGTTAAAGCGGTTAAAGTACTTCTTTCATAGTTTGGAGTTAAAAGAAAAGTTTTCTCAACCGTTAACCGACAGAGTTTTGCCTCACAGCTAGCGCTAAGTTAGCTTAGCGCTTAGCGCTAAGTTAGCTTAGCAGCCACTTTGCTGCGTTTATTCTCTGACATGCAGCCACTTTCACAGTAAAAGTTTCCAGCTGTGTGTCTGCCCGATGTAACGCTAGCGTTTGTGCTACAGTGTGTTTGCTAACGTTAGCATCTGTGTTGTTAACTGTGAAGGCCTGGTTGTGTATATTTGCTTTTTTTAAGCTGGTGCATTCAGAATGTGATACAAACTAGTTAGTAGTTGTCTGCTATTAATATGGTTAACTGTTATCTCTGTAACGCAAACAGAAAATGCATGGTTAAGTTACAATGAGTGAAATTTGAAAAGTCATTGGATTTTTAAGAAGGTGTTGGGACCCTGGAATATATTTAATATTTTTACACATCCATGTATTGAGGGAAATGTCATGCTGTGTTTATAAGCTACATGTTTACAGTTGTGTAGCTTGTGTTTGTGCTACGTTTAGCAGCTGTGTTGTTAATTGTGAAGGCCTGGTTGTGTATATTTGCTTTTTTTAAGCTGGTGCATTCAGAATGTGATACAAACTAGTTAGTAGTTGTCTGCTATTAATATGGTTAACTGTTATCTCTGTAACGCAAACAGAAAATGCATGGTTAAGTTACAATGAGTGAAATTTGAAAAGTCATTGGATTTTTAAGAAGGTGTTGGGACCCTGGAATATATTTAATATTTTTACACATCCATGTATTGAGGGAAATGTCATGCTGTGTTTATAAGCTACATGTTTACAGTTGTGTAGCTTGTGTTTGTGCTACGTTTAGCAGCTGTGTTGTTAATTGTGAAGGCCTGGTTGTGTATATTTGCTTTTTTTAAGCTGGTGCATTCCGAATGTGATACAAACTAGTTATGTTAACCATATTAATAGCAGACAACTACTGTTGTCTCTGTAACACAAACAGAAAATGCATGGTTAAGTTGTGTAGCTTGGAATAGGCAAAGCCTAGCCATAACAGACCCAATAGTAAATGTTTTTCAACCTAAACAGCCTGCAATAAGGTTTTTTTGGTTGATGCATCAAATTTGAGTATACTTGTGTTCAAAAATGATTTATTGCTTAGCTGTAGTTGGTGTCTAAAGATATAATTGTAGGCTAAAAGTTTCTTGTAATGTCATTATTAATCAGTTGTGCCTACATACATACTTTTAGATGCCTCGCGGCAAGTCGTACCGGCGTTCTGAGGCTGCCAAGATGCGGATGGCCGAGCGACGCACTGTGGCTTTCCAACCTCAGCAGCCTGGCACCGCCAGTTCTGCACGTAAGTAGCCAAACATTTTTTCATTAAATGTTTAAGGTGTCTATTGTCGTTGCATGATAATTTATGATTTGTAAAGGTCCATTAAGTTTTATCTTGGTGTCTGTCTGTTTATAAATAGGCGGCGGTACAGGTTACCGTCACGCTGTGCTTCAGTGGCCAATTTCCCCCTTCACTGGGCGGAAGCACAAATTGGTCATTCCAGCCAAGTCTCCAGACAAGAAGGTAGAATTATTAATTTTGACTTTATGAACAAATGCTTTGATCTGAGGAATTTGTGATTTTCATTCTAAACAAATCCCTTCTGTTGTTCCAGTTTGTTCTGCTTGTTGGAGCATCCCATCTACGTGCCATCGTAGATGGGTTTGTGAAGATGCCGGAGGGAGGGCTCTCCTTCGGTGCCATGTCCACACCCGGGGCCTGTGCGGCTGTGTTGAGGACCGAGGTGGTGCATACTGTTCTGCCTCGGACACCCGACGCAGTCTGTGTCATGGCTCCGAGCAACAACCTGACCTCGAGCCGGACTATCGAGGAGGCAGGGGCAGACTTTGGCAAGCTCCTGGCCACTGTCTCCGAGCGCTGTCCTAACGTAGGCTTATTTTTCATTGTATTTATTATTATTGTATCTCTGATACTAGGATTAATGTGGTTGTATGAGCTGTTGTAGAATAATGTTTATTTATTTTAATGGGTTTGACATTTGGTCAAAGACACTGGTGATGGACTCTCTGTTTACAGGGATGGGGTTCGACTCCCTACAGTGTCCTTGTTTATTGTTAAGGCTCATCCTACACTTCCCAAACAACAAATTTCTTTGGATAACTTTTCATCACAAAGGACTTAAGATACTACTGACATAGCGCCTACAGGAAACAGGAAGTTGTTGTAAATTGACGATACATTGTCCAATCTTCCCCAAATTTGACATGTTTTATAAGACTGTGGGCTTGAAGACATATACGTGCCATTATGAGTGATAGTCATAGCGCCACCTACTGGCAACAGGAAATGGTTGTATACTGCCAGCCACCCTCATAGAAGTGCTTTAAAGGATGCCCCACATGTTCTCAACAGGTCATTTCCAGCGCCACACGCTCCAAGCAGAAAGTTCACTCTAACTGTTGCGTGCAGTTTCCGACTTTCACGGGAATGCACGACAGCGGGTTCTCGGACGTGCGCGTTCCCCCGACGCGCAAGTAGGGGCGAGGGCCCGTTCATCGCTGCTCGCAGCTTTAATTATTATTATTATTCTTTTTCCGCTGCAAGATCGCGTTTTTGACGACCTTAGCCATCCCCAAAACTCACGAAAAGTGGAGTATGCGTCAGAACTGGTGGGAAATTCAATGTTCTGGAGTGACTGGGCTCGGGTGTCTCCAGAGGGCTCCATAGCGCCCCCTAACGTACGCAGTTTTTCAGAGAAAGTTTCTTCGATCTTCACGAAATTCAAGTATGTCATTGCTCACGCCCTCATACCTGGATTAAATGATTTTGAGATTTCTTCGGCAAACAGGAAGTCAGCCATGTTGGACTTCCTGCGTGATTTTAGAATTTACGAACGCATATTTGAAGACTTTAGGATGCACAAAAATTTATGAAACTTTACACACACATCCAAACTAGTAATTACTTCATTTTAGTGGTGAAATTTTGCTTGGGCGTGGCATGTTGGCTCTCTAGCGCCCCCTTATGTCTTTCAGATTTTGAACATACCTTTAGGTACTCGAAAACTCATGAAATTTGGCAAGATGATAGACACCTGTGAACTTTATTTAAATATATAGCCATTAGGCTCAGTGTGTTTAGCCGGCTCTATAGCGCCCCCTAACGCGTTGAAATTTTAACTTTGTCAAAGTTGATCCGATAATCATGAAATTTGGTATGCATATCCCACTCATCATTTGAAACATATTCCTCATTGGGTTTCATTAGCTCCGCCCACCCGGAAGTCGGCCATATTGGATTTCATGTCACTTTTAGCATTTTATAGGCCGCGTACTTTAACGAACTCCTCCTACAGATTTAATCAGATCGATTTGAAATTTGGTCAGGACCATCTTAAGACCTTGAAGATGAAAAGTTATTAAAATCGTGAGTTTTCACTTAACGAGCGGAACGTGGCGTGGCGTCCATTTTGAGCCATTCGCCATGAAACAGGCAGTTATTGTAACTCAACTGTACATAGTCCGATCTGCCCCAAATCTCTCAGGTATGATGGTGGTCCAGTACTGATGACATGTATATGAAAAATTATACTCATAGCCCCGCCCCAAGACGTTAGCCCCGCCCCCTTTCATATCTCATGAACCGTTTATAGTAGAGTCTTGCGGGAGGTGTCATATCACTCAGCAGAGAGTGCCTGTTTCATTGGGGATGGTTAGCCCCGCCCCCTACACATTATCCACGCCCCCTTTCATAACTCATGATCCGTTTGTAGTAGAGTCTTGTGGGGGGTGTCATATCACTCAGCAGAGAGTGCCTGTTTCATTGGTGAAAGTTATGCCCGCCCCCTACACATTAGCCACGCCCCCTTTCATAACTCGTGATCCGTTTGTCGTAGAGTCTTGTGGGAGGTGTTATATCGCTCAGCAGAGAGTGCCTGTCGTAGAGCCTTGCGGCAGGCGTCGTGGCGCTCGTCAGAGTTTCGGCTTCACGGTGCCCGGCCGCGTCGGTCGGCGTCCCGCCAGCATCCTCGACGCGCAAGGGGCGAGGGCCCGTTCATCGCTGCTTGCAGCTTTAATTATTATTATTATTAGGGCCCGAGCACCGACAAAGTCGGTCCGAGGACCTATTGTAATTCAAATGATTATTATTCTTATTATTCTTCTATTATGTCTTTGAGCGTGAAAACGAGGTGCTTGGGATAATGAACTTTTTTTGAAATTTTGCACACGTGTCAGACGTGCGTGAAATGAATATCTGATATGGGTTTCGTGCTCGGGTGTGGCAAATTGGCTCGGTAGCGCCCCCTATTGAGTAGCCCCGACGACACGTTTCCCCTAAATTTACGAAATTTGGTAGGTATATGTACCATGACGAGACGTAAATAAAACCCTCTTGGAGGTATACCGTAAACCCAACCGGAAGTCGGCCATATTGGATTTTATGGCGTTTTTTTTACCATATCCAGGCGCTGTACTTTAACGAACTCCTCCTAGAGATTTAACCCGATCAACTTCAAATTTGGTCAGTAGTATCTTAAGACCTTTGGGATGAAAAGTTACTCAAAGATCAAAAAGTTATCGAACTATGTTGCCGTGGCGTGGCGGCGAAAAAGCGCCTTTCGCCAAGAAACAGGAAGTTGTTGTAACTTTGTCGTACATTAACCTATATGCTCCAAATTTCTCATGCCTGATAAAGGTCCCTGTCTGACAACATCCATATGCAAATTTTGACTCGCAGTCATAGCGCCACCTAGTGGTAACAGGAAATATCATGTTTTACACATTGATGTACTCTGCCTCAGAAATTAATCACATCTACCTGAAACTTGGTCAGTAGTATCTTAAGACTTTTGTGATGAAAAGTTACCAAAAGATCAAAAAGTTATCAAACCATGTTGCCGTGGCGTGGCGGCGAAAAAGCTTCTTCGCCAAAAAACAGGAAGTTGTTGTAACTTTGGCGTATAGTAACCAATCTGCTCCAAATTTCTCATGCAAGATAAAACGTACGTGAAATAAATATCTGATATGGGTTTCGTGCTTGGGTGTGGCAAATTGGCTCGGTAGCGCCCCCTATTGAGTAGCCCCGACGACACGTTTCCCCTAAATTTACGAAATTTGGTAGGTATATGTACCATGACGAGACGTAAATAAAACCCTCTTGGAGGTATACCGTAAACCCAACCGGAAGTCGGCCATATTGGATTTTATGGCGTTTTTTTACCATTTCCAGGCGCTGTACTTTAACGAACTCCTCCTAGAGATTTAACCCGATCAACTTCAAATTTGGTCAGTAGTATCTTAAGACCTTTGGGATGAAAAGTTACTCAAAGATCAAAAAGTTATCGAACTATGTTGCCGTGGCGTGGCGGCGAAAAAGCGCCTTTCGCCAAGAAACAGGAAGTTGTTGTAACTTTGTCGTACATTAACCTATATGCTCCAAATTTCTCATGCCTGATAAAGGTCCCTGTCTGACAACATCCATATGCAAATTTTGACTCGCAGTCATAGCGCCACCTAGTGGTAACAGGAAATATCATGTTTTACACATTGATGTACTCTGCCTCAGAAATTAATCACATCTACCTCAAACTTGGTCAGTAGTATCTTAAGACCTTTGGGATGAAAACTTATCAAAAGATCAAAAAGTTATCGAACCATATTGCCGTGGCGTGGCGGCGAAAAAGCGCCTTCGCCAAGAAACAGGAAGTTGTTGTAACTTTGTCGTACATTAACCTATATGCTCAAAATTTCTCATGCCTGATAAAAGTCCCAGTCTGACACCATCCATATGCAAATTTTTACTCGCAGTCATAGCGCCACCTAGTGGTAACAGGAAATATCATGTTTTACACGTTGATGTACTCTGCCTCAGAAATGAATCACATCTACCTCAAATTTGGTCAGTAGTATCTTAAGACCTTTGGGATGAAAAGTTATCAAAAGATCAAAAAGTTATCGAACCATGTTGCCGTGGCGTGGCGGCGAAAAAGCTTCTTCGCCAAAAAACAGGAGGCTGTTGTTATTTGACTTTACATAGTCCAATCTGCTCCAAACTTCACAAGCTGGATAATGGACCAGGCCTGAAGACATATATGTGGTATTATGCGTGATAGTCATAGCGCCCCCTACAGGAAACAGGAAGTTGTTGTAAATTGGCTGTACATTGTCCAATCTTCCCCAAATTTGACATGTTTTATAAGAGTCTTGCCCTGAAGACATGTATGTGCCCCGACGTGCGCGTTCCCCCGACGTGCGCGCGTGGGCGAGGGCCCGATCATCGCTGCTTGCAGCTTTAATTCTTATTATTATTATTCTATTATGTCTTTGAGCGTGAAAACGAGGTGCTTGGGATAATGAACTTTTTTTGAAATTTTGCACACGTGTCAGACGTGCGTGAAATGAATATCTGATATGGGTTTCGTGCTCGGGTGTGGCAAATTGGCTCGCTAGCGCCCCCTATTGAGTAGCCCCGACGACACGTTTCCCCTAAATTTACGAAATTTGGTAGGTATATGTACCATGACGAGACGTAAATAAAACCCTCTTGGAGGTATACCGTAAACCCAACCGGAAGTCGGCCATATTGGATTTTATGGCGTTTTTTTACCATTTCCAGGCGCTGTACTTTAACGAACTCCTCCTAGAGATTTAACCCGATCAACTTCAAATTTGGTCAGTAGTATCTTAAGACCTTTGGGATGAAAAGTTACTCAAAGATCAAAAAGTTATCGAACTATGTTGCCGTGGCGTGGCGGCGAAAAAGCGCCTTTCGCCAAGAAACAGGAAGTTGTTGTAACTTTGTCGTACATTAACCTACATGCTCCAAATTTCTCATGCCTGATAAAGGTCCCTGTCTGACAACATCCATATGCAAATTTTGACTCACAGTCATAGCGCCACCTAGTGGTAACAGGAAATATCATGTTTTACACATTGATGTACTCTGCCTCAGAAATTAATCACATCTACCTCAAACTTGGTCAGTAGCATCTTAAGACCTTTGGGATGAAAACTTATCAAAAGATCAGAAAGTTATCGAACCATGTTGCCGTGGCGTGGCGGCGAAAAAGCTTCTTCGCCAAAAAACAGGAGGCTGTTGTTACTTGACTTTACATAGTCCAATCTGCTCCAAACTTCACAAGCTGGATAATGGACCAGGCCTGAAGACATATATGTGGTATTATGCGTGATAGTCATAGCGCCCCCTACAGGAAACAGGAAGTTGTTGTAAATTGGCTATACATTGTCCAATCTTCCCCAAATTTGACATGTTTTATAAGAGTCTTGCCCTGAAGACATGTACGTGTCCCGACGTGCGCATTCCCCCGACGTGCGCGCGTGGGCGAGGGCCCGATCATCGCTGCTTGCAGCTTTAATTCTTATTATTATTATTCTATTATGTCTTTGCGCGTGAAAACGAGGTGCTTGGGATAATGAACTTTTTTTGAAATTTTGCACACGTGTCAGACGTGCGTGAAATGAATATCTGATATGGGTTTCGTGCTCGGGTGTGGCAAATTGGCTCGCTAGCGCCCCCTATTGAGTAGCCCCGACGACACGTTTCTCCTAAATTTACGAAATTTGGTATGTATATGTACCATGATGAGACGTAAATAAAACCCTCTTGGAGGTATACCGTAAACCCAACCGGAAGTCGGCCATATTGGATTTTATGGCGTTTTTTTACCATATCCAGGCGCTGTACTTTAACGAACTCCTCCTAGAGATTTAACCCGATCAACTTCAAATTTGGTCAGTAGTATCTTAAGACCTTTGGGATGAAAAGTTACTCAAAGATCAAAAAGTTATCGAACTATGTTGCCGTGGCGTGGCGGCGAAAAAGCGCCTTTCGCCAAGAAACAGGAAGTTGTTGTAACTTTGTCGAACATTAACCTATATGCTCCAAATTTCTCATGCCTGATAAAGGTCCCTGTCTGACGACATCCATATGCAAATTTTGACTCACAGTCATAGCGCCACCTAGTGGTAACAGGAAATATCATGTTTTACACATTGATGTACTCTGCCTCAGAAATTAATCACATCTACCTGAAACTTGGTCAGTAGTATCTTAAGACCTTTGGGAAGAAAACTTATCAAAAGATCAAAAAGTTATCGAACCATGTTGCCGTGGCGTGGCGGCGAAAAAGCTTCATCGCCAAAAAACAGGAAGTTGTTGTAACTTTGGCGTTTAGTAACCAATCTGCTCCAAATTTCTCATGCAAGATAAAACGTACGTGAAATAAATATCTGATATGGGTTTCGTGATCGGGTGTGGCAAATTGGCTCGCTAGCGCCCCCTATTGAGTAGCCCCGACGACACGTTTCCCCTAAATTTACGAAATTTGGTAGGTATATGTACCATGACGAGACGTAAATAAAACCCTCTTGGAGGTATACCGTAAACCCAACCGGAAGTCGGCCATATTGGATTTTATGGCGTTTTTTTACCATTTCCAGGCGCTGTACTTTAACGAACTCCTCCTAGAGATTTAACCCGATCAAATTCAAATTTGGTCAGTAGTATCTTAAGACCTTTGGGATGAAAAGTTACTCAAAGATCAAAAACTTATCGAACTATGTTGCCGTGGCGTGGCGGCGAAAAAGCGCCTTTCGCCAAGAAACAGGAAGTTGTTGTAACTTTGACGTACATTAACCTATAAGCTCCAAATTTCTCATGCCTGATAAAGGTCCCTGTCTGACGACATCCATATGCAAATTTTGACTCACAGTCATAGCGCCACCTAGTGGTAACAGGAAATATCATGTTGTACACATTGATGTACTCTGCCTCAGAAATTAATCACATCTACGTGAAACATGGTCAGTAGTATCTTAAGACCTTTGGGATGAAAACTTATCAAAAGATCAAAAAGTTATCGAACTATGTTGCCGTGGCGTGGCGGCGAAAAAGCGCCTTTCGCCAAGAAACAGGAGGCTGTTGTTACTTGACTTTACATAGTCCAATCTGCTCCAAACTTCACAAGCTGGATAATGGACCAGGCCTGAAGACATATATGTGGTATTATGCGTGATAGTCATAGCGCCCCCTACAGGAAACAGGAAGTTGTTGTAAATTGGCTGTACATTGTCCAATCTTCCCCAAATTTGACATGTTTTATAAGAGTCTTGCCCTGAAGACATGTACGTGCCCCGACGTGCGCGTTCTCCCGACGTGCGCGCGTGGGCGAGGGCCCGATCATCGCTGCTTGCAGCTTTAATTAGGGCCCGAGCACGAAAGTGCCAGGACCCAACGGTGTCCTGGCACGAAGTGCAAGGAACCTATTGTTTTTCTGGGTATTATTATTCTTTTTCTGCTGGAATATCGCGTTTTTGACGACCTTAGCCATCCCCAAAACTCACGAAAAGTGGAGTATGCGTCAGAACTGGTGGGAAATTCAATGTTCTGGAGTGACTGGGCTCGGGTTTCTCCAGGGGGCTCCATAGCGCCCCCTAACGTACGCAGTTTTTCAGAGAAAGTTTCTTCGATCTTCACGAAATTCAAGTATGTCATTGCTCACGCCCTCATACCTGGATTAAATGATTTTGAGATTTTTTCGGCAAACAGGAAGTCAGCCATGTTGGATTTCCTGCGTGATTTTTGAATTTACGAACGCATATTTGAAGACTTTAGGATGCACAAAAATTTATGAAACTTTACACGCATATCCAAACTACTAATTACTTTATTTTAGTAGTGAAATTTTGCATGGGCGTGGCATATTTGCTCTCTAGCGCCCCCTTATGTCTTTTAGATTTTGAACATACCTTTAGGTACTCGAAAACTCATGAAATTTGGCAAAATGATAGACACCTGTGAACTTTATGTAAATGTGTAGCCATTAGGTTCAGTGTGTTTAGCCGGCTCTATAGCGCCCCCTAACGCGTTGAAATTTTAACTTTGTCAAAGTTGATCCGATATTCATGAAATTTGGTATGCATATCCCACTCATCATTTGAAACATATTCCTCATTGGGTTTCATTAGCTCCGCCCACCCGGAAGTCGGCCATATTGGATTTCATGTCACTTTTAGCGTTTTATTGGCCGCGTACTTTAACGAACTCCTCCTACAGATTTAATCAGATCGATTTGAAATTTGGTCAGGACCATCTTAAGACCTTGAGGATGAAAAGTTATTAAAATCGTGAGTTTTCACTTAACGATCGGACCGTAGCGTGGCGGCCATTTTGAGCCATTCGCCATGAAACAGGCAGTTATTGTAACTCAACTGTACATAGTCCGATCTGCCCCAGATTTCTCAGGTATGATGGTGCTCTTGTACTGATGACATTTATATGAAAAATTATACTCATAGCCCCGCCCCAAGACGTTAGCCCCGCCCCCTTTCATATCTCATGAACCGTTTATAGTAGAGTCTTGCGGGAGGTGTCATATCACTCAGCAGAGAGTGCCTGTTTCATTGGGGATGGTTAGCCCCGCCCCCTACACCTTAGCCCCGCCCCCGTTCATAACTCATGATCCGTTTGTCGTAGAGTCTTGTGGGAGGTGTCATATCACTCAGCAGAGAGTGCCTGTTTCATTGGTGAAAGTTATGCCCGCCCCCTACACATTAGCCACGCCCCCTTTCATAACTCGTGATCCGTTTGTCGTAGAGCCTTGCGGCAGGCGTTGTCGCGCTCGTCAGAGTTTCGGCTTCACCGTGCCCGGCCGCGTCGGTCGGCGTCCCGCCAGCATCCCCGACGCGCAAGGGGCGAGGGCCCGTTCATCGCTGCTTGCAGCTTTAATTAGGGCCCGAGCACCGACAAAGTCGGTCCGAGGACCTTTTGTAATTCAAATGATTATTATTCTTATTATTATTATTATTATTATTATTCTTATTATTATTATTCTATTATGTCTTTGAGCGTGAAAACGAGGTGCTTGGGATAATGAACTTTTTTTGAAATTTTGCACACGTGTCAGACGTGCGTGAAATGAATATCTGATATGGGTTTCGTGCTCGGGTGTGGCAAATTGGCTCGCTAGCGCCCCCTATTGAGTAGCCCCGACTACACGTTTCTCCTAAATTTACGAAATTTGGTAGGTATATGTACCATGATGAGACGTAAATAAAACCCTCTTGGAGGTATACCGTAAACCCAACCGGAAGTCGGCCATATTGGATTTTATGGTGTTTTTTTTACCATATCCAGGCGCTGTACTTTAACGAACTCCTCCTAGAGATTTAACCCGATCAACTTCAAATTTGGTCAGTAGTATCTTAAGACCTTTGGGATGAAAAGTTACTCAAAGATCAAAAAGTTATCGAACTATGTTGCCGTGGCGTGGCGGCGAAAAAGCGCCTTTCGCCAAGAAACAGGAAGTTGTTGTAACTTTGTCGTACATTAACCTATATGCTCCAAATTTCTCATGCCTGATAAAGGTCCCTGTCTGACGACATCCATATGCAAATTTTGACTCACAGTCATAGCGCCACCTAGTGGTAACAGGAAATATCATGTTTTACACATTGATGTACTCTGCCTCAGAAATTAATCACATCTACCTGAAACTTGGTCAGTAGTATCTTAAGACCTTTGGGAAGAAAACTTATCAAAAGATCAAAAAGTTATCGAACCATGTTGCCGTGGCGTGGCGGCGAAAAAGCTTCATCGCCAAAAAACAGGAAGTTGTTGTAACTTTGGCGTATAGTAACCAATCTGCTCCAAATTTCTCATGCAAGATAAAACGTACGTGAAATAAATATCTGATATGGGTTTCGTGCTCGGGTGTGGCAAATTGGCTCGCTAGCGCCCCCTATTGAGTAGCCCCGACGACACGTTTCCCCTAAATTTACGAAATTTGGTAGGTATATGTACCATGACGAGACGTAAATAAAACCCTCTTGGAGGTATACCGTAAACCCAACCGGAAGTCGGCCATATTGGATTTTATGGCGTTTTTTTACCATTTCCAGGCGCTGTACTTTAACGAACTCCTCCTAGAGATTTAACCCGATCAACTTCAAATTTGGTCAGTAGTATCTTAAGACCTTTGGGATGAAAAGTTACTCAAAGATCAAAAAGTTATCGAACTATGTTGCCGTGGCGTGGCGGCGAAAAAGCGCCTTTCGCCTAGAAACAGGAAGTTGTTGTAACTTTGTCGTACATTAACCTATATGCTCCAAATGTCTCATGCCTGATAAAGGTCCCTGTCTGACAACATCCATATGCAAATTTTGACTCACAGTCATAGCGCCACCTAGTGGTAACAGGAAATATCATGTTTTACACATTGATGTACTCTGCCTCAGAAATTAATCACATCTACGTGAAACTTGGTCAGTAGTATCTTAAGACCTTTGGGATGAAAACTTATCAAAAGATCAAAAAGTTATCGAACTATGTTGCCGTGGCGTGGCGGCGAAAAAGCGCCTTTCGCCAAGAAACAGGAGGCTGTTGTTACTTGACTTTACATAGTCCAATCTGCTCCAAACTTCACAAGCTGGATAATGGACCAGGCCTGAAGACATATATGTGGTATTATGCGTGATAGTCATAGCGCCCCCTACAGGAAACAGGAAGTTGTTGTAAATTGGCTGTACATTGTCCAATCTTCCCCAAATTTGACATGTTTTATAAGAGTCTTGCCCTGAAGACATGTACGTGCCCCGACGTGCGCGTTCCCCCGACGTGCGCGCGTGGGCGAGGGCCCGATCATCGCTGCTTGCAGCTTTAATTATTCTTATTATTCTATTATGTCTTTGAGCGTGAAAACGAGGTGCTTGGGATAATGAACTTTTTTTGAAATTTTGCACACGTGTCAGACGTGCGTGAAATGAATATCTGATATGGGTTTCGTGCTCGGGTGTGGCAAATTGGCTCGCTAGCGCCCCCTATTGAGTAGCCCCGACGACACGTTTCTCCTAAATTTACGAAATTTGGTAGGTATATGTACCATGACGAGACGTAAATAAAACCCTCTTGGAGGTATACCGTAAACCCAACCGGAAGTCGGCCATATTGGATTTTATGGCGTTTTTTTTACCATATCCAGGCGCTGTACTTTAACGAACTCCTCCTAGAGATTTAACCCGATCAACTTCAAATTTGGTCAGTAGTATCTTAAGACCTTTGGGATGAAAAGTTACTCAAAGATCAAAAAGTTATCGAACTATGTTGCCGTGGTGTGGCGGCGAAAAAGCGCCTTTCGCCAAGAAACAGGAAGTTGTTGTAACTTTGTCGTACATTAACCTATATGCTCCAAATTTCTCATGCCTGATAAAAGTCCCTCTCTGACACCATCCATATGCAAATTTTGGCTCGCAGTCATAGCGCCACCTAGTGGTAACAGGAAATATCATGTTTTACACATTGATGTACTCTGCCTCAGAAATTAATCACATCTACCTGAAACTTGGTCAGTAGTATCTTAAGACCTTTGGGATGAAAAATTATCAAAAGATCAAAAAGTTATCGAACCATGTTGCCGTGGCGTGGCGGCGAAAAAGCGCCTTTCGCCAAGAAACAGGAAGTTGTTGTAACTTTGTCGTACGTTAACCTATATGCTCCAAATGTCTCATGCCTGATAAAGGTCCCTGTCTGACAACATCCATATGCAAATTTTGACTCACAGTCATAGCGCCACCTAGTGGTAACAGGAAATATCATGTTGTACACATTGATGTACTCTGCCTCAGAAATTAATCACATCTACGTGAAACATGGTCAGTAGTATCTTAAGACCTTTGGGAAGAAAACTTATCAAAAGATCAAAAAGTTATCGAACCATGTTGCCGTGGCGTGGCGGCGAAAAAGCTTCATCGCCAAAAAACAGGAAGTTGTTGTAACTTTGGCGTTTAGTAACCAATCTGCTCCAAATTTCTCATGCAAGATAAAACGTACGTGAAATAAATATCTGATATGGGTTTCGTGATCGGGTGTGGCAAATTGGCTCGCTAGCGCCCCCTATTGAGTAGCCCCGACGACACGTTTCCCCTAAATTTACGAAATTTGGTAGGTATATGTACCATGACGAGACGTAAATAAAACCCTCTTGGAGGTATACCGTAAACCCAACCGGAAGTCGGCCATATTGGATTTTATGGCGTTTTTTTTACCATTTCCAGGCGCTGTACTTTAACGAACTCCTCCTAGAGATTTAACCCGATCAAATTCAAATTTGGTCAGTAGTATCTTAAGACCTTTGGGATGAAAAGTTACTCAAAGATCAAAAACTTATCGAACTATGTTGCCGTGGCGTGGCGGCGAAAAAGCGCCTTTCGCCAAGAAACAGGAAGATGTTGTAACTTTGACTTACATTAACCTATAAGCTCCAAAATTCTCAAGCATGATAAAGGACCATGACTGACGACATCCATATGCAAATTTTGACTCACAGTCATAGCGCCACCTAGTGGTAACAGGAAATATCATGTTTTACACATTGATGTACTCTGCCTCAGAAATTAATCACATCTACGTGAAACATGGTCAGTAGTATCTTAAGACCTTTGGGATGAAAACTTATCAAAAGATCAAAAAGTTATCGAACTATGTTGCCGTGGCGTGGCGGCGAAAAAGCGCCTTTCGCCAAGAAACAGGAGGCTGTTGTTACTTGACTTTACATAGTCCAATCTGCTCCAAACTTCACAAGCTGGATAATGGACCAGGCCTGAAGACATATATGTGGTATTATGCGTGATAGTCATAGCGCCCCCTACAGGAAACAGGAAGTTGTTGTAAATTGGCTGTACATTGTCCAATCTTCCCCAAATTTGACATGTTTTATAAGAGTCTTGCCCTGAAGACATGTACGTGCCCCGACGTGCGCGTTCTCCCGACGTGCGCGCGTGGGCGAGGGCCCGATCATCGCTGCTTGCAGCTTTAATTAGGGCCCGAGCACGAAAGTGCCAGGACCCAACGGTGTCCTGGCACGAAGTGCAAGGAACCTATTGTTTTTCTGGGTATTATTATTCTTTTTCTGCTGGAATATCGCGTTTTTGACGACCTTAGCCATCCCCAAAACTCACGAAAAGTGGAGTATGCGTCAGAACTGGTGGGAAATTCAATGTTCTGGAGTGACTGGGCTCGGGTTTCTCCAGGGGGCTCCATAGCGCCCCCTAACGTACGCAGTTTTTCAGAGAAAGTTTCTTCGATCTTCACGAAATTCAAGTATGTCATTGCTCACGCCCTCATACCTGGATTAAATGATTTTGAGATTTTTTCGGCAAACAGGAAGTCAGCCATGTTGGATTTCCTGCGTGATTTTTGAATTTACGAACGCATATTTGAAGACTTTAGGATGCACAAAAATTTATGAAACTTTACACGCATATCCAAACTACTAATTACTTTATTTTAGTAGTGAAATTTTGCATGGGCGTGGCATATTTGCTCTCTAGCGCCCCCTTATGTCTTTTAGATTTTGAACATACCTTTAGGTACTCGAAAACTCATGAAATTTGGCAAAATGATAGACACCTGTGAACTTTATGTAAATGTGTAGCCATTAGGTTCAGTGTGTTTAGCCGGCTCTATAGCGCCCCCTAACGCGTTGAAATTTTAACTTTGTCAAAGTTGATCCGATATTCATGAAATTTGGTATGCATATCCCACTCATCATTTGAAACATATTCCTCATTGGGTTTCATTAGCTCCGCCCACCCGGAAGTCGGCCATATTGGATTTCATGTCACTTTTAGCGTTTTATTGGCCGCGTACTTTAACGAACTCCTCCTACAGATTTAATCAGATCGATTTGAAATTTGGTCAGGACCATCTTAAGACCTTGAGGATGAAAAGTTATTAAAATCGTGAGTTTTCACTTAACGATCGGACCGTAGCGTGGCGGCCATTTTGAGCCATTCGCCATGAAACAGGCAGTTATTGTAACTCAACTGTACATAGTCCGATCTGCCCCAGATTTCTCAGGTATGATGGTGCTCTTGTACTGATGACATGTATATGAAAAATTATACTCATAGCCCCGCCCCAAGACGTTAGCCCCGCCCCCTTTCATATCTCATGAACCGTTTATAGTAGAGTCTTGCGGGAGGTGTCATATCACTCAGCAGAGAGTGCCTGTTTCATTGGGGATGGTTAGCCCCGCCCCCTACACATTAGCCCCGCCCCCTTTCATAACTCATGATCCGTTTGTCGTAGAGTCTTGTGGGAGGTGTCATATCACTCAGCAGAGAGTGCCTGTTTCATTGGTGAAAGTTATGCCCGCCCCCTACACATTAGCCACGCCCCCTTTCATAACTCGTGATCCGTTTGTCGTAGAGCCTTGCGGCAGGCGTTGTCGCGCTCGTCAGAGTTTCGGCTTCACCGTGCCCGGCCGCGTCGGTCGGCGTCCCGCCAGCATCCCCGACGCGCAAGGGGCGAGGGCCCGTTCATCGCTGCTTGCAGCTTTAATTAGGGCCCGAGCACCGACAAAGTCGGTCCGAGGACCTTTTGTAATTCAAATGATTATTATTCTTATTATTATTATTATTATTATTATTCTTATTATTATTATTCTATTATGTCTTTGAGCGTGAAAACGAGGTGCTTGGGATAATGAACTTTTTTTGAAATTTTGCACACGTGTCAGACGTGCGTGAAATGAATATCTGATATGGGTTTCGTGCTCGGGTGTGGCAAATTGGCTCGCTAGCGCCCCCTATTGAGTAGCCCCGACTACACGTTTCTCCTAAATTTACGAAATTTGGTAGGTATATGTACCATGATGAGACGTAAATAAAACCCTCTTGGAGGTATACCGTAAACCCAACCGGAAGTCGGCCATATTGGATTTTATGGTGTTTTTTTACCATATCCAGGCGCTGTACTTTAACGAACTCCTCCTAGAGATTTAACCCGATCAACTTCAAATTTGGTCAGTAGTATCTTAAGACCTTTGGGATGAAAAGTTACTCAAAGATCAAAAAGTTATCGAACTATGTTGCCGTGGCGTGGCGGCGAAAAAGCGCCTTTCGCCAAGAAACAGGAAGTTGTTGTAACTTTGTCGTACATTAACCTATATGCTCCAAATTTCTCATGCCTGATAAAGGTCCCTGTCTGACGACATCCATATGCAAATTTTGACTCACAGTCATAGCGCCACCTAGTGGTAACAGGAAATATCATGTTTTACACATTGATGTACTCTGCCTCAGAAATTAATCACATCTACCTGAAACTTGGTCAGTAGTATCTTAAGACCTTTGGGAAGAAAACTTATCAAAAGATCAAAAAGTTATCGAACCATGTTGCCGTGGCGTGGCGGCGAAAAAGCTTCATCGCCAAAAAACAGGAAGTTGTTGTAACTTTGGCGTATAGTAACCAATCTGCTCCAAATTTCTCATGCAAGATAAAACGTACGTGAAATAAATATCTGATATGGGTTTCGTGCTCGGGTGTGGCAAATTGGCTCGCTAGCGCCCCCTATTGAGTAGCCCCGACGACACGTTTCCCCTAAATTTACGAAATTTGGTAGGTATATGTACCATGACGAGACGTAAATAAAACCCTCTTGGAGGTATACCGTAAACCCAACCGGAAGTCGGCCATATTGGATTTTATGGCGTTTTTTTTACCATTTCCAGGCGCTGTACTTTAACGAACTCCTCCTAGAGATTTAACCCGATCAACTTCAAATTTGGTCAGTAGTATCTTAAGACCTTTGGGATGAAAAGTTACTCAAAGATCAAAAAGTTATCGAACTATGTTGCCGTGGCGTGGCGGCGAAAAAGCGCCTTTCGCCTAGAAACAGGAAGTTGTTGTAACTTTGTCGTACATTAACCTATATGCTCCAAATGTCTCATGCCTGATAAAGGTCCCTGTCTGACAACATCCATATGCAAATTTTGACTCACAGTCATAGCGCCACCTAGTGGTAACAGGAAATATCATGTTTTACACATTGATGTACTCTGCCTCAGAAATTAATCACATCTACGTGAAACTTGGTCAGTAGTATCTTAAGACCTTTGGGATGAAAACTTATCAAAAGATCAAAAAGTTATCGAACTATGTTGCCGTGGCGTGGCGGCGAAAAAGCGCCTTTCGCCAAGAAACAGGAGGCTGTTGTTACTTGACTTTACATAGTCCAATCTGCTCCAAACTTCACAAGCTGGATAATGGACCAGGCCTGAAGACATATATGTGGTATTATGCGTGATAGTCATAGCGCCCCCTACAGGAAACAGGAAGTTGTTGTAAATTGGCTGTACATTGTCCAATCTTCCCCAAATTTGACATGTTTTATAAGAGTCTTGCCCTGAAGACATGTACGTGCCCCGACGTGCGCGTTCCCCCGACGTGCGCGCGTGGGCGAGGGCCCGATCATCGCTGCTTGCAGCTTTAATTATTCTTATTATTCTATTATGTCTTTGAGCGTGAAAACGAGGTGCTTGGGATAATGAACTTTTTTTGAAATTTTGCACACGTGTCAGACGTGCGTGAAATAAATATCTGATATGGGTTTCGTGCTCGGGTGTGGCAAATTGGCTCGCTAGCGCCCCCTATTGAGTAGCCCCGACGACACGTTTCTCCTAAATTTACGAAATTTGGTAGGTATATGTACCATGACGAGACGTAAATAAAACCCTCTTGGAGGTATACCGTAAACCCAACCGGAAGTCGGCCATATTGGATTTTATGGCGTTTTTTTTACCATATCCAGGCGCTGTACTTTAACGAACTCCTCCTAGAGATTTAACCCGATCAACTTCAAATTTGGTCAGTAGTATCTTAAGACCTTTGGGATGAAAAGTTACTCAAAGATCAAAAAGTTATCGAACTATGTTGCCGTGGTGTGGCGGCGAAAAAGCGCCTTTCGCCAAGAAACAGGAAGTTGTTGTAACTTTGTCGTACATTAACCTATATGCTCCAAATTTCTCATGCCTGATAAAAGTCCCTCTCTGACACCATCCATATGCAAATTTTGGCTCGCAGTCATAGCGCCACCTAGTGGTAACAGGAAATATCATGTTTTACACATTGATGTACTCTGCCTCAGAAATTAATCACATCTACCTGAAACTTGGTCAGTAGTATCTTAAGACCTTTGGGATGAAAAATTATCAAAAGATCAAAAAGTTATCGAACCATGTTGCCGTGGCGTGGCGGCGAAAAAGCGCCTTTCGCCAAGAAACAGGAAGTTGTTGTAACTTTGTCGTACGTTAACCTATATGCTCCAAATGTCTCATGCCTGATAAAGGTCCCTGTCTGACAACATCCATATGCAAATTTTGACTCACAGTCATAGCGCCACCTAGTGGTAACAGGAAATATCATGTTGTACACATTGATGTACTCTGCCTCAGAAATTAATCACATCTACCTGAAACTTGGTCAGTAGTATCTTAAGACCTTTGGGATGAAAACTTATCAAAAGATCAAAAAGTTATCGAACCGTGTTGCCGTGGCGTGGCGGCGAAAAACCTTCTTCGCCAAAAAACAGGAGGCTGTTGTTACTTGACTTTACATAGTCCAATCTGCTCCAAACTTCACAAGCTGGATAATGGACCAGGCCTGAAGACATATATGTGGTATTATGCGTGATAGTCATAGCGCCCCCTACAGGAAACCGGAAATGGTTGTATACTGCAACCAACCCTCTCCTAAATTGAAACAAAACACTGTCTGGGAAAAACTCTACATAAAAATACAATTAAAAATGAATATAATCTTTTCTTGTGGGTTAATCCGTGAGAAAAATACTAAGAACATATGAAGAAATACAAATCTTGTAACCTCCAATGATGAAACAAAACTTTTCCTTCGACGGCTGGTTAGCTCAGGTTTAGCTCAGTCGGTAGAGCGAGCGCCCTAGCAGCGGTGGACCCGGGTTCGAATCCGGCCTGTAATCCTTTCCGCATGTCATTTCTCTCTCTCCCCCTTTCCAACACTCTATCCACTGTCCTATCAATAAAATACTTCAAAAATCACCACAAAAAATAATAACTTTAAAACTTTTCCTTCTAACTTTTCCATATATATATATACATATATATATATATATGTTTTATATATATATATGTATATATATATATATATATATATATAATATATACAATGTTAAGTTATATAAAAGTTAATGTCATGACGTTAATTGTAATATGTATAGTAAAAACACATCACGACAAGGACACATATTAGATTTGATATTAAAAGATCAAAAAGTTATCGAACCATGTTGCCGTGGCGTGGCGGCGAAAAAGCTTCTTCACCAAAAAACAGGAGGCTGTTGTTATTTGACTTTACATAATCCAATCTGCTCCAAACTTCACAAGCTGGATAATGGACCAGGCCTGAAGACATATATGTGGTATTATGCGTGATAGTCATAGCGCCCCCTACAGGAAACAGGAAGTTGTTGTAAATTGGCTGTACATTGTCCAATCTTCCCCAAATTTGACATGTTTTATAAGAGTCTTGCCCTGAAGACATGTATGTGCCCTGACGTGCGCGTTCCCCCGACGTGCGCGGGTGGGCGAGGGCCCGATCATCGCTGCTTGCAGCTTTAATTCTTATTATTATTCTATTATGTCTTTGAGCGTGAAAACGAGGTGCTTGGGATAATGAACTTTTTTTGAAATTTTGCACACGTGTCAGACGTGCGTGAAATGAATATCTGATATGGGTTTCGTGCTCGGGTGTGGCAAATTGGCTCGCTAGCGCCCCCTATTGAGTAGCCCCGACGACACGTTTCTCCTAAATTTACGAAATTTGGTATGTATATGTACCATGATGAGACGTAAATAAAACCCTCTTGGAGGTATACCGTAAACCCAACCGGAAGTCGGCCATATTGGATTTTATGGCGTTTTTTTACCATATCCAGGCGCTGTACTTTAACGAACTCCTCCTAGAGATTTAACCCGATCAACTTCAAATTTGGTCAGTAGTATCTTAAGACCTTTGGGATGAAAAGTTACTCAAAGATCAAAAAGTTATCGAACTATGTTGCCGTGGCGTGGCGGCGAAAAAGCGCCTTTCGCCAAGAAACAGGAAGTTGTTGTAACTTTGTCGTACATTAACCTATATGCTCCAAATTTCTCATGTCTGATAAAGGTCCCTGTCTGACGACATCCATATGCAAATTTTGACTCGCAGTCATAGCGCCACCTAGTGGTAACAGGAAATATCATGTTTTACACGTTAATGTACTCTGCCTCAGAAATTAATCACATCTACCTGAAACTTGGTCAGTAGTATCTTAAGACATTTGGGATGAAAACTTATCAAAAGATCAAAAAGTTATCGAACCATGTTGCCGTGGCGTGGCGGCGAAAAAGCTTCATCGCCAAAAACAGGAAGTTGTTGTAACTTTGGCGTATAGTAACCAATCTGCTCCAAATTTCTCA
The DNA here is from genome assembly GCF_015220745.1 of Sebastes umbrosus. NCBI lineage: Eukaryota > Metazoa > Chordata > Actinopteri > Perciformes > Sebastidae > Sebastes > Sebastes umbrosus. Next base: position 2,364,867 of record NC_051269.1, read on the forward strand.
TGCAAGATAAAACGTACGTGAAATAAATATCTGATATGCGTTTCGTGCTCGGGTGTGGCAAATTGGCTCGCTAGCGCCCCCTATTGAGTAGCCCCGACGACACGTTTCCCCTAAATTTGCGAAATTTGATAGGTATATGTACCATCACGAGACGTAAATAAAACCCTCTTGGAGGTATACCGTAAACCCAACCGGAAGTCGGCCATATTGGATTTTATGGCGTTTTTTTACCATTTCCAGGCGCTGTACTTTAACGAACTCCTCCTAGAGATTTAACCCGATCAACTTCAAATTTGGTCAGTATTATCTTAAGACCTTTGGGATGAAAAGTTACTCAAAGATCAAAAAGTTATCGAACTATGTTGCCGTGGCGTGGCGGCGAAAAAGCGCCTTTCGCCAAGAAACAGGAAGTTGTTGCAACTTTGTCGTACATTAACCTATATGCTCCAAATTTCTCATGCCTGATAAAGGTCCCTGTCTGACGACATCCATATGCAAATTTTGACTCACAGTCATAGCGCCACCTAGTGGTAACAGGAAATATCATGTTTTACACATTGATGTACTCTGCTTCAGAAATTAATCACATCTACCTGAAACTTGGTCAGTAGTATCTTAAGACCTTTGGGATGAAAACTTATCAAAAGATCAAAAAGTTATCGAACTATGTTGCCGTGGCGTGGCGGCGAAAAAGCGCCTTTCGCCAAGAAACAGGAGGCTGTTGTTACTTGACTTTACATAGTCCAATCTGCTCCAAACTTCACAAGCTGGATAATGGACCAGGCCTGAAGACATATATGTGGTATTATGCGTGATAGTCATAGCGCCCCCTACAGGAAACAGGAAGTTGTTGTAAATTGGCTGTACATTGTCCAATCTACCCCAAATTTGACATGTTTTATAAGAGTCTTGCCCTGAAGACATGTACGTGCCCCGACGTGCGCGCGTGGGCGAGGGCCCGATCATCGCTGCTTGCAGCTTTAATTAGGGCCCGAGCACCGACAAAGTCGGTCCGAGGACCTATTGTATTTCAAATGATTATTAGGGCCCGAGCACCGACAAAGTCGGTCCGAGGACCTATTGTATTTCAAATGATTATTATTCTTATTATTATTATTATTATTAGGGCCCGAGCACCGACAAAGTCGGTCCGAGGACCTATTGTAATTCAAATGATTATTATTCTTATTAGGGCCCGAGCACCGACAAAGTCGGTCCGAGGACCTATTGTAATTCAAATGATTATTATTCTTATTATTATTAGGGCCCGAGCACCGACAAAGTCGGTCCGAGGACCTATTGTAATTCAAATGATTATTATTCTTATTATTATTAGGGCCCGAGCACCGACAAAGTCGGTCCGAGGACCTATTGTATTTCAAATGATTATTATTCTTATTATTATTATTATTATTATTATTATTATTCTTCCTTGTCTTTGCGCGTGAAAACGAGGTGCTTGGGATAATGAACGCGTTTTGAAATTTTGCACACGTGTCAGACGTGCGTGAAATAAATATCTGATACGGGTTTCGTGCTCGGGTGTGGCAAATTGGCTCGCTAGCGCCCCCTATTGAGTAGCCCCGACGACACGTTTCCCCTAAATTTACGAAATTTGGTAGGTATATGTACCATGACGAGACGTAAATAAAACCCTCTTGGAGGTATACCGTAAACCCAACCGGAAGTCGGCCATATTGGATTTTATGGCGTTTTTTTACCATATCCAGGCGCTGTACTTTAACGAACTCCTCCTAGAGATTTAACCCGATCAACTTCAAATTTGGTCAGTAGTATCTTAAGACCTTTGGGATGAAAAGTTACTCAAAGATCAAAAAGTTATCGAACTATGTTGCCGTGGCGTGGCGGCGAAAAAGCGCCTTTCGCCTAGAAACAGGAAGTTGTTGTAACTTTGTCGTACATTAACCTATTTGCTCCAAATGTCTCATGCCTGATAAAGGTCCCTGTCTGACAACATCCATATGCAAATTTTGACTCACAGTCATAGCGCCACCTAGTGGTAACAGGAAATATCATGTTTTACACGTTGATGTACTCTGCCTCAGAAATTAATCACATCTACCTGAAACTTGGTCAGTAGTATCTTAAGACCTTTGTGATGAAAAGTTACCAAAAGATCAAAAAGTTATCGAACCATGTTGCCGTGGTGTGGCGGCGAAAAAGCTTCATCGCCAAAAAACAGGAGGCTGTTGTTACTTGACTTTACATAGTCCAATCTGCTCCAAACTTCACAAGCTGGATAATGGACCAGGCCTGAAGACATATATGTGGTATTATGCGTGATAGTCATAGCGCCCCCTACAGGAAACAGGAAGTTGTTGTAAATTGGCTATACATTGTCCAATCTTCCCCAAATTGGACATGTTTTATAAGAGTCTTGCCCTGAAGACATGTACGTGCCCCGACGTGCGCGCGTGGGCGAGGGCCCGATCATCGCTGCTTGCAGCTTTAATTATTATTATTATTATTCTTCCTTGTCTTTGCGCGTGAAAACGAGGTGCTTGGGATAATGAACGCGTTTTGAAATTTTGCACACGTGTCAGACGTGCGTGAAATAAATATCTGATATGGGTTTCGTGCTCGGGTGTGGCAAATTGGCTCGCTAGCGCCCCCTATTGAGTAGCCCCGACGACACGTTTCCCCTAAATTTACGAAATTTGGTAGGTATATGTACCATGACGAGACGTAAATAAAACCCTCTTGGAGGTATACCGTAAACCCAACCGGAAGTCGGCCATATTGGATTTTATGGCGTTTTTTTACCATATCCAGGCGCTGTACTTTAACGAACTCCTCCTAGAGATTTAACCCGATCAACTTCAAATTTGGTCAGTAGTATCTTAAGACCTTTGGGATGAAAAGTTACTCAAAGATCAAAAAGTTATCGAACTATGTTGCCGTGGCGTGGCGGCGAAAAAGCGCCTTTCGCCAAGAAACAGGAAGTTGTTGTAACTTTGTCGTACATTAACCAATCTGCTCCAAATTTCTCATGCAAGATAAAACGTACGTGAAATAAATATCTGATATGCGTTTCGTGCTCGGGTGTGGCAAATTGGCTCGCTAGCGCCCCCTATTGAGTAGCCCCGACGACACGTTTCCCCTAAATTTGCGAAATTTGATAGGTATATGTACCATGACGAGACGTAAATAAAACCCTCTTGGAGGTATACCGTAAACCCAACCGGAAGTCGGCCATATTGGATTTTATGGCGTTTTTTTTACCATTTCCAGGCGCTGTACTTTAACGAACTCCTCCTAGAGATTTAACCCGATCAACTTCAAATTTGGTCAGTAGTATCTTAAGACCTTTGGGATGAAAAGTTTCTCAAAGATCAAAAAGTTATCGAACTATGTTGCCGTGGCGTGGCGGCGAAAAAGCGCCTTTCGCCAAGAAACAGGAAGTTGTTGTAACTTTGTCGTACATTAACCTATATGCTCCAAATTTCTCATGCCTGATAAAGGTCCCTGTCTGACGACATCCATATGCAAATTTTGACTCACAGTCATAGCGCCACCTAGTGGTAACAGGAAATATCATGTTTTACACATTGATGTACTCTGCTTCAGAAATTAATCACATCTACCTGAAACTTGGTCAGTAGTATCTTAAGACCTTTGGGATGAAAACTTATCAAAAGATCAAAAAGTTATCGAACTATGTTGCCGTGGCGTGGCGGCGAAAAAGCGCCTTTCGCCAAGAAACAGGAGGCTGTTGTTACTTGACTTTACATAGTCCAATCTGCTCCAAACTTCACAAGCTGGATAATGGACCAGGCCTGAAGACATATATGTGGTATTATGCGTGATAGTCATAGCGCCCCCTACAGGAAACAGGAAGTTGTTGTAAATTGGCTGTACATTGTCCAATCTTCCCCAAATTTGACATGTTTTATAAGAGTCTTGCCCTGAAGACATGTACGTGCCCCGACGTGCGCGCGTGGGCGAGGGCCCGATCATCGCTGCTTGCAGCTTTAATTAGGGCCCGAGCACCGACAAAGTCGGTCCGAGGACCTATTGTATTTCAAATGATTATTAGGGCCCGAGCACCGACAAAGTCGGTCCGAGGACCTATTGTATTTCAAATGATTATTATTCTTATTATTATTATTATTATTAGGGCCCGAGCACCGACAAAGTCGGTCCGAGGACCTATTGTAATTCAAATGATTATTATTCTTATTAGGGCCCGAGCACCGACAAAGTCGGTCCGAGGACCTATTGTAATTCAAATGATTATTATTCTTATTATTATTAGGGCCCGAGCACCGACAAAGTCGGTCCGAGGACCTATTGTAATTCAAATGATTATTATTCTTATTATTATTAGGGCCCGAGCACCGACAAAGTCGGTCCGAGGACCTATTGTATTTCAAATGATTATTATTCTTATTATTATTATTATTATTATTATTATTATTCTTCCTTGTCTTTGCGCGTGAAAACGAGGTGCTTGGGATAATGAACGCGTTTTGAAATTTTGCACACGTGTCAGACGTGCGTGAAATAAATATCTGATATGGGTTTCGTGCTCGGGTGTGGCAAATTGGCTCGCTAGCGCCCCCTATTGAGTAGCCCCGACGACACGTTTCCCCTAAATTTACGAAATTTGGTAGGTATATGTACCATGACGAGACGTAAATAAAACCCTCTTGGAGGTATACCGTAAACCCAACCGGAAGTCGGCCATATTGGATTTTATGGCGTTTTTTTACCATATCCAGGCGCTGTACTTTAACGAACTCCTCCTAGAGATTTAACCCGATCAACTTCAAATTTGGTCAGTAGTATCTTAAGACCTTTGGGATGAAAAGTTACTCAAAGATCAAAAAGTTATCGAACTATGTTGCCGTGGCGTGGCGGCGAAAAAGCGCCTTTCGCCTAGAAACAGGAAGTTGTTGTAACTTTGTCGTACATTAACCTATTTGCTCCAAATGTCTCATGCCTGATAAAGGTCCCTGTCTGACAACATCCATATGCAAATTTTGACTCACAGTCATAGCGCCACCTAGTGGTAACAGGAAATATCATGTTTTACACATTGATGTACTCTGCCTCAGAAATTAATCACATCTACCTGAAACTTGGTCAGTAGTATCTTAAGACCTTTGGGATGAAAACTTATCAAAAGATCAAAAAGTTATCGAACCATGTTGCCGTGGCGTGGCGGCGAAAGAGCGCCTTTCGCCAACAAACAGGAAGTTGTTGTAACTTTGTCGTACGTTAACCTATATGCTCCAAATGTCTCATGCCTGATAAAGGTCCCTGTCTGACAACATCCATATGCAAATTTTGACTCACAGTCATAGCGCCACCTAGTGGTAACAGGAAATATCATGTTTTACACGTTGATGTACTCTGCCTCAGAAATTAATCACATCTACCTGAAACTTGGTCAGTAGTATCTTAAGACCTTTGTGATGAAAAGTTACCAAAGATCAAAAAGTTATCGAACCATGTTGCCGTGGCGTGGCGGCGAAAAAGCTTCATCGCCAAAAAACAGGAGGCTGTTGTTACTTGACTTTACATAGTCCAATCTGCTCCAAACTTCACAAGCTGGATAATGGACCAGGCCTGAAGACATATATGTGGTATTATGCGTGATAGTAATAGCGCCCCCTACAGGAAACAGGAAGTTGTTGTAAATTGGCTATACATTGTCCAATCTTCCCCAAATTGGACATGTTTTATAAGAGTCTTGCCCTGAAGACATGTACGTGCCCCGACGTGCGCGCGTGGGCGAGGGCCCGATCATCGCTGCTTGCAGCTTTAATTATTATTATTATTATTCTTCCTTGTCTTTGCGCGTGAAAACGAGGTGCTTGGGATAATGAACGCGTTTTGAAATTTTGCACACGTGTCAGACGTGCGTGAAATAAATATCTGATATGGGTTTCGTGCTCGGGTGTGGCAAATTGGCTCGCTAGCGCCCCCTATTGAGTAGCCCCGACGACACGTTTCCCCTAAATTTACGAAATTTGGTAGGTATATGTACCATGACGAGACGTAAATAAAACCCTCTTGGAGGTATACCGTAAACCCAACCGGAAGTCGGCCATATTGGATTTTATGGCGTTTTTTTACCATATCCAGGCGCTGTACTTTAACGAACTCCTCCTAGAGATTTAACCCGATCAACTTCAAATTTGGTCAGTAGTATCTTAAGACCTTTGGGATGAAAAGTTACTCAAAGATCAAAAAGTTATCGAACTATGTTGCCGTGGCGTGGCGGCGAAAAAGCGCCTTTCGCCAAGAAACAGGAAGTTGCTGTAACTTTGTCGTACATTAACCTATATGCTCCAAATTTCTCATGCCTGATAAAGGTCCCTGTCTGACGACATCCATATGCAAATTTTGACTCACAGTCATAGCGCCACCTAGTGGTAACAGGAAATATCATGTTTTACACATTGATGTACTCTGCCTCAGAAATTAATCACATCTACGTGAAACTTGGTCAGTAGTATCTTAAGACCTTTGGGATGAAAACTTATCAAAAGATCAAAAAGTTATCGAACTATGTTGCCGTGGCGTGGCGGCGAAAAAGCGCCTTTCGCCAAGAAACAGGAGGCTGTTGTTACTTGACTTTACATAGTCCAATATGCTCCAAACTTCACAAGCTGGATAATGGACCAGGCCTGAAGACATATATGTGGTATTATGCGTGATAGTCATAGCGCCCCCTACAGGAAACAGGAAGTTGTTGTAAATTGGCTGTACATTGTCCAATCTTCCCCAAATTTGACATGTTTTATAAGAGTCTCGCCCTGAAGACATGTACGTGCCCCAACGTGCGCGTTCCCCCGACGTGCGCGCGTGGGCGAGGGCCCGATCATCGCTGCTTGCAGCTTTAATTATTCTTATTATTATTATTCTATTATGTCTTTGAGCGTGAAAACGAGGTGCTTGGGATAATGAACTTTTTTTGAAATTTTGCACACGTGTCAGACGTGCGTGAAATGAATATCTGATATGGGTTTCGTGCTCGGGTGTGGCAAATTGGCTCGCTAGCGCCCCCTATTGAGTAGCCCCGACGACACGTTTCTCCTAAATTTACAAAATTTGGTAGGTATATGTACCATGATGAGACGTAAATAAAACCCTCTTGGAGGTATACCGTAAACCCAACCGGAAGTCGGCCATATTGGATTTTATGGCGTTTTTCTCCATATCCAGGCGCTGTACTTTAACGAACTCCTCCTAGAGATTTAACCCGATCAACTTCAAATTTGGTCAGTAGTATCTTAAGACCTTTGGGATGAAAAGTTACTCAAAGATCAAAAAGTTATCGAACTATGTTGCCGTGGCGTGGCGGCGAAAAAGCGCCTTTCGCCAAGAAACAGGAAGTTGTTGTAACTTTGTCGTACATTAACCTATATGCTCCAAATTTCTCATGCCTGATAAAAGTCCCTCTCTGACACCATCCATATGCAAATTTTGGCTCACAGTCATAGCGCCACCTAGTGGTAACAGGAAATATCATGTTTTACACATTGATGTACTCTGCCTCAGAAATTAATCACATCTACCTGAAACTTGGTCAGTAGTATCTTAAGACCTTTGGGAAGAAAACTTATCAAAAGATCAAAAAGTTATCGAACCATGTTGCCGTGGCGTGGCGGCGAAAAAGCTTCATCGCCAAAAAACAGGAAGTTGTTGTAACTTTGGCGTATAGTAACCAATCTGCTCCAAATTTCTCATGCAAGATAAAACGTACGTGAAATAAATATCTGATATGGGTTTCGTGCTCGGGTGTGGCAAATTGGCTCGCTAGCGCCCCCTATTGAGTAGCCCCGACGACACGTTTCCCCTAAATTTACGAAATTTGGTAGGTATATGTACCATGACGAGACGTAAATAAAACCCTCTTGGAGGTATACCGTAAACCCAACCGGAAGTCGGCCATATTGGATTTTATGGCGTTTTTTTTACCATTTCCAGGCGCTGTACTTTAACGAACTCCTCCTAGAGATTTAACCCGATCAACTTCAAATTTGGTCAGTAGTATCTTAAGACCTTTGGGATGAAAAGTTACTCAAAGATCAAAAAGTTATCGAGCTATGTTGCCGTGGCGTGGCGGCGAAAAAGCGCCTTTCGCCAAGAAACAGGAAGTTGTTGTAACTTTGACGTACATTAACCTATATGCTCCAAATTTCTCATGCCTGATAAAGGTCCCTGTCTGACGACATCCATATGCAAATTTTGACTCACAGTCATAGCGCCACCTAGTGGTAACAGGAAATATCATGTTTTACACATTGATGTACTCTGCCTCAGAAATTAATCACATCTACGTGAAACTTGGTCAGTAGTATCTTAAGACCTTTGGGATGAAAACTTATCAAAAGATCAAAAAGTTATCGAACTATGTTGCCGTGGCGTGGCGGCGAAAAAGCGCCTTTCGCCAAGAAACAGGAGGCTGTTGTTACTTGACTTTACATAGTCCAATCTGCTCCAAACTTCACAAGCTGGATAATGGACCAGGCCTGAAGACATATATGTGGTATTATGCGTGATAGTCATAGCGCCCCCTACAGGAAACAGGAAGTTGTTGTGAATTGGCTGTACATTGTCCAATCTTCCCCAAATTTGACATGTTTTATAAGAGTCTTGCCCTGAAGACATGTACGTGCCCCGACGTGCGCGTTCCCCCGACGTGCGCGCGTGGGCGAGGGCCCGATCATCGCTGCTTGCAGCTTTAATTATTATTATTATTCTTATTATTATTCTATTATGTCTTTGAGCGTGAAAACGAGGTGCTTGGGATAATGAACTTTTTTTGAAATTTTGCACACGTGTCAGACGTGCGTGAAATGAATATCTGATATGGGTTTCGTGCTCGGGTGTGGCAAATTGGCTCGCTAGCGCCCCCTATTGAGTAGCCCCGACGACACGTTTCTCCTAAATTTACGAAATTTGGTAGGTATATGTACCATGATGAGACGTAAATAAAACCCTCTTGGAGGTATACCGTAAACCCAACCGGAAGTCGGCCATATTGGATTTTATGGCGTTTTTTTACCATATCCAGGCGCTGTACTTTAACGAACTCCTCCTAGAGATTTAACCCGATCAACTTCAAATTTGGTCAGTAGTATCTTAAGACCTTTGGGATGAAAAGTTACTCAAAGATCAAAAAGTTATCGAACTATGTTGCCGTGGCGTGGCGGCGAAAAAGCGCCTTTCGCCAAGAAACAGGAAGTTGTTGTAACTTTGTCGTACATTAACCTATATGCTCCAAATTTCTCATGCCTGATAAAGGTCCCTGTCTGACGACATCCATATGCAAATTTTGACTCACAGTCATAGCGCCACCTAGTGGTAACAGGAAATATCATGTTTTACACATTGATGTACTCTGCCTCAGAAATTAATCACATCTACCTGAAACTTGGTCAGTAGTATCTTAAGACCTTTGGGAAGAAAACTTATCAAAAGATCAAAAAGTTATCGAACCATGTTGCCGTGGCGTGGCGGCGAAAAAGCTTCATCGCCAAAAAACAGGAAGTTGTTGTAACTTTGGCGTATAGTAACCAATCTGCTCCAAATTTCTCATGCAAGATAAAACGTACGTGAAATAAATATCTGATATGGGTTTCGTGCTCGGGTGTGGCAAATTGGCTCGCTAGCGCCCCCTATTGAGTAGCCCCGACGACACGTTTCCCCTAAATTTACGAAATTTGGTAGGTATATGTACCATGACGAGACGTAAATAAAACCCTCTTGGAGGTATACCGTAAACCCAACCGGAAGTCGGCCATATTGGATTTTATGGCGTTTTTTTTACCATTTCCAGGCGCTGTACTTTAACGAACTCCTCCTAGAGATTTAACCCGATCAACTTCAAATTTGGTCAGTAGTATTTTAAGACCTTTGGGATGAAAAGTTACTCAAAGATCAAAAAGTTATCGAACTATGTTGCCGTGGCGTGGCGGCGAAAAAGCGCCTTTCGCCAAGAAACAGGAAGTTGTTGTAACTTTGACGTACATTAACCTATATGCTCCAAATTTCTCATGCCTGATAAAGGTCCCTGTCTGACGACATCCATATGCAAATTTTGACTCACAGTCATAGCGCCACCTAGTGGTAACAGGAAATATCATGTTTTACACATTGATGTACTCTGCCTCAGAAATTAATCACATCTACGTGAAACATGGTCAGTAGTATCTTAAGACCTTTGGGATGAAAACTTATCAAAAGATCAAAAAGTTATCGAACTATGTTGCCGTGGCGTGGCGGCGAAAAAGCTTCTTCGCCAAAAAACAGGAGGCTGTTGTTACTTGACTTTACATAGTCCAATCTGCTCCAAACTTCACAAGCTGGATAATGGACCAGGCCTGAAGACATATATGTGGTATTATGCGTGATAGTCATAGCGCCCCCTACAGGAAACAGGAAGTTGTTGTAAATTGGCTGTACATTGTCCAATCTTCCCCAAATTTGACATGTTTTATAAGAGTCTTGCCCTGAAGACATGTACGTGCCCCGACGTGCGCTTTCCCCCTACGTGCGCGCGTGGGCGAGGGCCCGATCATCGCTGCTTGCAGCTTTAATTATTAGGGCCCGAGCACGAAAGTGCCAGGACCCAACGGTGTCCTGGCACGAAGTGCAAGGAACCTATTGTTTTTCTGGGGATTATTAGGGCCCGAGCACGAAAGTGCCAGGACCCAACGGTGTCCTGGCACGAAGTGCAAGGAACCTATTGTTTTTCTGGGGATTATTAGGGCCCGAGCACGAAAGTGCCAGGACCCAACGGTGTCCTGGCACGAAGTGCAAGGAACCTATTGTTTTTCTGGGGATTATTATTATTATTATTAGGGCCCGAGCACGAAAGTGCCAGGACCCAACGGTGTCCTGGCACGAAGTGCAAGGAACCTATTGTTTTTCTGGGGATTATTATTAGGGCCCGAGCACGAAAGTGCCAGGACCCAACGGTGTCCTGGCACGAAGTGCAAGGAACCTATTGTTTTTCTGGGGATTATTATTATTATTCTTTTTCCGCTGCGAGATCGCGTTTTTGACGACCTTAGCCATCCCCAAAACTCACGAAAAGTGGAGTATGCGTCAGAACTGGTGGGAAATTCAATGTTCTGGAGTGACTGGGCTCGGGTGTCTCCAGAGGGCTCCATAGCGCCCCCTAACGTACGCAGTTTTTCAGAGAAAGTTTCTTCGATCTTCCCGAAATTCAAGTATGTCATTGCTCACGCCCTCATACCTGGATTAAATGATTTTGAGATTTCTTCGGCAAACAGGAAGTCAGCCATGTTGGACTTCCTGCGTGATTTTAGAATTTACGAACGCATATTTGAAGACTTTAGGATGCACAAAAATTTATGAAACTTTACACACACATCCAAACTGGTAATTACTTAATTTTAGTGGTGAAATTTTGCTTGGGCGTGGCATGTTGGCTCTCTAGCGCCCCCTTATGTCTTTCAGATTTTGAACATACCTTTAGGTACTCGAAAACTCATGAAATTTGGCAAGATGATAGACACCTGTGAACTTTATTTAAATATATAGCCATTAGGCTCAGTGTGTTTAGCCGGCTCTATAGCGCCCCCTAACGCGTTGAAATTTTAACTTTGTCAAAGTTGATCCGATAATCATGAAATTTGGTATGCATATCCCACTCATCATTTGAAACATATTCCTCATTGGGTTTCATTAGCTCCGCCCACCCGGAAGTCGGCCATATTGGATTTCATGTCACTTTTAGCATTTTATAGGCCGCGTACTTTAACGAACTCCTCCTACAGATTTAATCAGATCGATTTGAAATTTGGTCAGGACCATCTTAAGACCTTGAAGATGAAAAGTTATTAAAATCGTGAGTTTTCACTTAACGAGCGGAACGTGGCGTGGCGTCCATTTTGAGCCATTCGCCATGAAACAGGCAGTTATTGTAACTCAACTGTACATAGTCCGATCTGCCCCAAATCTCTCAGGTATGATGGTGGTCCAGTACTGATGACATGTATATGAAAAATTATACTCATAGCCCCGCCCCAAGACGTTAGCCCCGCCCCCTTTCATATCTCATGAACCGTTTATAGTAGAGTCTTGCGGGAGGTGTCATATCACTCAGCAGAGAGTGCCTGTTTCATTGGGGATGGTTAGCCCCGCCCCCTACACATTAGCCCCGCCCCCTTTCATAACTCATGATCCGTTTGTAGTAGAGTCTTGTGGGGGGTGTCATATCACTCAGCAGAGAGTGCCTGTTTCATTGGTGAAAGTTATGCCCGCCCCCTACACATTAGCCACGCCCCCTTTCATAACTCGTGATCCGTTTGTCGTAGAGTCTTGTGGGAGGTGTTATATCGCTCAGCAGAGAGTGCCTGTCGTAGAGCCTTGCGGCAGGCGTCGTGGCGCTCGTCAGAGTTTCGGCTTCACGGTGCCCGGCCGCGTCGGTCGGCGTCCCGCCAGCATCCCCGACGCGCAAGGGGCGAGGGCCCGTTCATCGCTGCTTGCAGCTTTAATTATTATTATTATTCTTTTTCCGCTGCAAGATCGCGTTTTTGACGACCTTAGCCATCCCCAAAACTCACGAAAAGTGGAGTATGCGTCAGAACTGGTGGGAAATTCAATGTTCTGGAGTGACTGGGCTCGGGTGTCTCCAGAGGGCTCCATAGCGCCCCCTAACGTACGCAGTTTTTCAGAGAAAGTTTCTTCGATCTTCACGAAATTCAAGTATGTCATTGCTCACGCCCTCATACCTGGATTAAATGATTTTGAGATTTCTTCGGCAAACAGGAAGTCAGCCATGTTGGACTTCCTGCGTGATTTTAGAATTTACGAACGCATATTTGAAGACTTTAGGATGCACAAAAATTTATGAAACTTTACACGCACATCCAAACTAGTAATTACTTAATTTTAGTGGTGAAATTTTGCTTGGGCGTGGCATGTTGGCTCTCTAGCGCCCCCTTATGTCTTTCAGATTTTGAACATACCTTTAGGTACTCGAAAACTCATGAAATTTGGCAAGATGATAGACACCTGTGAACTTTATTTAAATATATAGCCATTAGGCTCAGTGTGTTTAGCCGGCTCTATAGCGCCCCCTAACGCGTTGAAATTTTAACTTTGTCAAAGTTGATCCGATAATCATGAAATTTGGTATGCATATCCCACTCATCATTTGAAACATATTCCTCATTGGGTTTCATAAGCCCCGCCCACCCAGAAGTCGGCCATATTGGATTTTATGTACGATTTTCCCAATTTTTGAGTTTTATTGGCCGCGTACTTTAACGAACTCCTCCTACAGATTTGATCAGATGGAGTTGAAATTTGGTCAGGACCATCTTAAGACCTTGAAGATGAAAAGTTATTAAAATGATGAGTGTCCACTTAACGATCGGACCGTAGCGTGGCGGCCATTTTGAGCCATTCGCCAGTTATTGTAACTCAACTGTACATAGTCCGATCTGCCCCAAATCTCTCAGGTATGATGGTGCTCCAGTACTGATGACATGTATATGAAAAAATTATACTCATAGCCCCGCCCTAAGACGTTAGCCCCGCCCCCTTTCATAACTCATGAACCGTTTATAGTAGAGTCTTGTGGGATGTGTCATATCACTCAGCAGAGAGTGGGTTAACCCTAACTCAACTGTACATAGTCCGATCTGCCCCAAATTTCTCAGGTATGATAAGGGTCTAGTCCTGATTATATGTAAATGCAAAAATATAGTCATAGCCACGGCCCCTACACATTAACCCCGCCCCCTTTCATAACTCATGATCCGTTTGTCGTAGAGTCTTGTGGGAGGTGTCATATCACTCAGCAGAGAGTGCCTGTTTCATTGGTGAAGGTTATCCCCGCCCCCTACACATTAGCCCCGCCCCCTTTCATAACTCATGATCCGTTTGTCGTAGAGTCTTGTGGGAGGTGTCATATCACTCAGCAGAGAGTGCCTGTTTTAATTGGTGAAGGTTATGCCCGCCCCCTACACATTAGCCACGCCCCCTTTCATTACTCATGATCCGTTTGTCGTAGAGTCTTGTGGGAGGTGTTATATCGCTCAGCAGAGAGTGCCTGTTTCATTGGTGAAGGTTATGCCCGCCCCCTACACATTAGCCACGCCCCCCTTCATAACTTGTGAACCGCTTGTCGTAGAGCCTTGCGGCAGGCGTCGTGGCGCTCGTCAGAGTTTCGGCTTCACGGTGCCCGGCCGCGTCGGTCGGCGTCCCGCCAGCATCCCCGACGCGCAAGGGGCGAGGGCCCGTTCATCGCTGCTTGCAGCTTTAATTATTATTCTTTTTCCGCTGCAAGATCGCGTTTTTGACGACCTTAGCCATCCCCAAAACTCACGAAAAGTGGAGTATGCGTCAGAACTGGTGGGAAATTCAATGTTCTGGAGTGACTGGGCTCGGGTGTCTCCAGAGGGCTCCATAGCGCCCCCTAACGTACGCAGTTTTTCAGAGAAAGTTTCTTCGATCTTCACGAAATTCAAGTATGTCATTGCTCACGCCCTCATACCTGGATTAAATGATTTTGAGATTTCTTCGGCAAACAGGAAGTCAGCCATGTTGGACTTCCTGCGTGATTTTAGAATTTACGAACGCATATTTGAAGACTTTAGGATGCACAAAAATTTATGAAACTTTACACACACATCCAAACTAGTAATTACTTCATTTTAGTGGTGAAATTTTGCTTGGGCGTGGCATGTTGGCTCTCTAGCGCCCCCTTATGTCTTTCAGATTTTGAACATACCTTTAGGTACTCGAAAACTCATGAAATTTGGCAAGATGATAGACACCTGTGAACTTTATTTAAATATATAGCCATTAGGCTCAGTGTGTTTAGCCGGCTCTATAGCGCCCCCTAACGCGTTGAAATTTTAACTTTGTCAAAGTTGATCCGATATTCATGAAATTTGGTATGCATATCCCACTCATCATTTGAAACATATTCCTCATTGGGTTTCATTAGCTCCGCCCACCCGGAAGTCGGCCATATTGGATTTCATGTCACTTTTAGCATTTTATAGGCCGCGTACTTTAACGAACTCCTCCTACAGATTTAATCAGATCGATTTGAAATTTGGTCAGGACCATCTTAAGACCTTGAAGATGAAAAGTTATTAAAATCGTGAGTTTTCACTTAACGAGCGGAACGTGGCGTGGCGTCCATTTTGAGCCATTCGCCATGAAACAGGCAGTTATTGTAACTCAACTGTACATAGTCCGATCTGCCCCAAATCTCTCAGGTATGATGGTGGTCCAGTACTGATGACATGTATATGAAAAATTATACTCATAGCCCCGCCCCAAGACGTTAGCCCCGCCCCCTTTCATATCTCATGAACCGTTTATAGTAGAGTCTTGCGGGAGGTGTCATATCACTCAGCAGAGAGTGCCTGTTTCATTGGGGATGGTTAGCCCCGCCCCCTACACATTAGCCCCGCCCCCTTTCATAACTCATGATCCGTTTGTAGTAGAGTCTTGTGGGGGGTGTCATATCACTCAGCAGAGAGTGCCTGTTTCATTGGTGAAAGTTATGCCCGCCCCCTACACATTAGCCACGCCCCCTTTCATAACTCGTGATCCGTTTGTCGTAGAGTCTTGTGGGAGGTGTTATATCGCTCAGCAGAGAGTGCCTGTCGTAGAGCCTTGCGGCAGGCGTCGTGGCGCTCGTCAGAGTTTCGGCTTCACGGTGCCCGGCCGCGTCGGTCGGCGTCCCGCCAGCATCCTCGACGCGCAAGGGGCGAGGGCCCGTTCATCGCTGCTTGCAGCTTTAATTATTATTATTATTATTAGGGCCCGAGCACGAAAGTGCCAGGACCCAACGGTGTCCTGGCACGAAGTGCAAGGAACCTATTGTTTTTCTGGGGATTATTATTATTATTCTTTTTCCGCTGCGAGATCGCGTTTTTGACGACCTTAGCCATCCCCAAAACTCACGAAAAGTGGAGTATGCGTCAGAACTGGTGGGAAATTCAATGTTCTGGAGTGACTGGGCTCGGGTGTCTCCAGAGGGCTCCATAGCGCCCCCTAACGTACGCAGTTTTTCAGAGAAAGTTTCTTCGATCTTCACGAAATTCAAGTATGTCATTGCTCACGCCCTCATACCTGGATTAAATGATTTTGAGATTTCTTCGGCAAACAGGAAGTCAGCCATGTTGGACTTCCTGCGTGATTTTAGAATTTACGAACGCATATTTGAAGACTTTAGGATGCACAAAAATTTATGAAACTTTACACACACATCCAAACTAGTAATTACTTCATTTTAGTGGTGAAATTTTGCTTGGGCGTGGCATGTTGGCTCTCTAGCGCCCCCTTATGTCTTTCAGATTTTGAACATACCTTTAGGTACTCGAAAACTCATGAAATTTGGCAAGATGATAGACACCTGTGAACTTTATTTAAATATATAGCCATTAGGCTCAGTGTGTTTAGCCGGCTCTATAGCGCCCCCTAACGCGTTGAAATTTTAACTTTGTCAAAGTTGATCCGATAATCATGAAATTTGGTATGCATATCCCACTCATCATTTGAAACATATTCCTCATTGGGTTTCATTAGCTCCGCCCACCCGGAAGTCGGCCATATTGGATTTCATGTCACTTTTAGCATTTTATAGGCCGCGTACTTTAACGAACTCCTCCTACAGATTTAATCAGATCGATTTGAAATTTGGTCAGGACCATCTTAAGACCTTGAAGATGAAAAGTTATTAAAATCGTGAGTTTTCACTTAACGAGCGGAACGTGGCGTGGCGTCCATTTTGAGCCATTCGCCATGAAACAGGCAGTTATTGTAACTCAACTGTACATAGTCCGATCTGCCCCAAATCTCTCAGGTATGATGGTGGTCCAGTACTGATGACATGTATATGAAAAATTATACTCATAGCCCCGCCCCAAGACGTTAGCCCCGCCCCCTTTCATATCTCATGAACCGTTTATAGTAGAGTCTTGCGGGAGGTGTCATATCACTCAGCAGAGAGTGCCTGTTTCATTGGGGATGGTTAGCCCCGCCCCCTACACATTAGCCCCGCCCCCTTTCATAACTCATGATCCGTTTGTAGTAGAGTCTTGTGGGGGGTGTCATATCACTCAGCAGAGAGTGCCTGTTTCATTGGTGAAAGTTATGCCCGCCCCCTACACATTAGCCACGCCCCCTTTCATAACTCGTGATCCGTTTGTCGTAGAGTCTTGTGGGAGGTGTTATATCGCTCAGCAGAGAGTGCCTGTCGTAGAGCCTTGCGGCAGGCGTCGTGGCGCTCGTCAGAGTTTCGGCTTCACGGTGCCCGGCCGCGTCGGTCGGCGTCCCGCCAGCATCCTCGACGCGCAAGGGGCGAGGGCCCGTTCATCGCTGCTTGCAGCTTTAATTCTTTTTCCGCTGCAAGATCGCGTTTTTGACGACCTTAGCCATCCCCAAAACTCACGAAAAGTGGAGTATGCGTCAGAACTGGTGGGAAATTCAATGTTCTGGAGTGACTGGGCTCGGGTGTCTCCAGAGGGCTCCATAGCGCCCCCTAACGTACGCAGTTTTTCAGAGAAAGTTTCTTCGATCTTCACGAAATTCAAGTATGTCATTGCTCACGCCCTCATACCTGGATTAAATGATTTTGAGATTTCTTCGGCAAACAGGAAGTCAGCCATGTTGGACTTCCTGCGTGATTTTAGAATTTACGAACGCATATTTGAAGACTTTAGGATGCACAAAAATTTATGAAACTTTACACACACATCCAAACTAGTAATTACTTCATTTTAGTGGTGAAATTTTGCTTGGGCGTGGCATGTTGGCTCTCTAGCGCCCCCTTATGTCTTTCAGATTTTGAACATACCTTTAGGTACTCGAAAACTCATGAAATTTGGCAAGATGATAGACACCTGTGAACTTTATTTAAATATATAGCCATTAGGCTCAGTGTGTTTAGCCGGCTCTATAGCGCCCCCTAACGCGTTGAAATTTTAACTTTGTCAAAGTTGATCCGATAATCATGAAATTTGGTATGCATATCCCACTCATCATTTGAAACATATTCCTCATTGGGTTTCATTAGCTCCGCCCACCCGGAAGTCGGCCATATTGGATTTCATGTCACTTTTAGCATTTTATAGGCCGCGTACTTTAACGAACTCCTCCTACAGATTTAATCAGATCGATTTGAAATTTGGTCAGGACCATCTTAAGACCTTGAAGATGAAAAGTTATTAAAATCGTGAGTTTTCACTTAACGAGCGGAACGTGGCGTGGCGTCCATTTTGAGCCATTCGCCATGAAACAGGCAGTTATTGTAACTCAACTGTACATAGTCCGATCTGCCCCAAATCTCTCAGGTATGATGGTGGTCCAGTACTGATGACATGTATATGAAAAATTATACTCATAGCCCCGCCCCAAGACGTTAGCCCCGCCCCCTTTCATATCTCATGAACCGTTTATAGTAGAGTCTTGCGGGAGGTGTCATATCACTCAGCAGAGAGTGCCTGTTTCATTGGGGATGGTTAGCCCCGCCCCCTACACATTAGCCCCGCCCCCTTTCATAACTCATGATCCGTTTGTAGTAGAGTCTTGTGGGGGGTGTCATATCACTCAGCAGAGAGTGCCTGTTTCATTGGTGAAAGTTATGCCCGCCCCCTACACATTAGCCACGCCCCCTTTCATAACTCGTGATCCGTTTGTCGTAGAGTCTTGTGGGAGGTGTTATATCGCTCAGCAGAGAGTGCCTGTCGTAGAGCCTTGCGGCAGGCGTCGTGGCGCTCGTCAGAGTTTCGGCTTCACGGTGCCCGGCCGCGTCGGTCGGCGTCCCGCCAGCATCCCCGACGCGCAAGGGGCGAGGGCCCGTTCATCGCTGCTTGCAGCTTTAATTATTATTCTTTTTCCGCTGCAAGATCGCGTTTTTGACGACCTTAGCCATCCCCAAAACTCACGAAAAGTGGAGTATGCGTCAGAACTGGTGGGAAATTCAATGTTCTGGAGTGACTGGGCTCGGGTGTCTCCAGAGGGCTCCATAGCGCCCCCTAACGTACGCAGTTTTTCAGAGAAAGTTTCTTCGATCTTCACGAAATTCAAGTATGTCATTGCTCACGCCCTCATACCTGGATTAAATGATTTTGAGATTTCTTCGGCAAACAGGAAGTCAGCCATGTTGGACTTCCTGCGTGATTTTAGAATTTACGAACGCATATTTGAAGACTTTAGGATGCACAAAAATTTATGAAACTTTACACACACATCCAAACTAGTAATTACTTAATTTTAGTGGTGAAATTTTGCTTGGGCGTGGCATGTTGGCTCTCTAGCGCCCCCTTATGTCTTTCAGATTTTGAACATACCTTTAGGTACTCGAAAACTCATGAAATTTGGCAAGATGATAGACACCTGTGAACTTTATTTAAATATATAGCCATTAGGCTCAGTGTGTTTAGCCGGCTCTATAGCGCCCCCTAACGCGTTGAAATTTTAACTTTGTCAAAGTTGATCCGATAATCATGAAATTTGGTATGCATATCCCACTCATCATTTGAAACATATTCCTCATTGGGTTTCATTAGCTCCGCCCACCCGGAAGTCGGCCATATTGGATTTCATGTCACTTTTAGCATTTTATAGGCCGCGTACTTTAACGAACTCCTCCTACAGATTTAATCAGATCGATTTGAAATTTGGTCAGGACCATCTTAAGACATTGAAGATGAAAAGTTATTAAAATCGTGAGTTTTCACTTAACGAGCGGAACGTGGCGTGGCGTCCATTTTGAGCCATTCGCCATGAAACAGGCAGTTATTGTAACTCAACTGTACATAGTCCGATCTGCCCCAAATCTCTCAGGTATGATGGTGGTCCAGTACTGATGACATGTATATGAAAAATTATACTCATAGCCCCGCACCAAGACGTTAGCCCCGCCCCCTTTCATATCTCATGAACCGTTTATAGTAGAGTCTTGCGGGAGGTGTCATATCACTCAGCAGAGAGTGCCTGTTTCATTGGGGATGGTTAGCCCCGCCCCCTACACATTAGCCCCGCCCCCTTTCATAACTCATGATCCGTTTGTAGTAGAGTCTTGTGGGGGGTGTCATATCACTCAGCAGAGAGTGCCTGTTTCATTGGTGAAAGTTATGCCCGCCCCCTACACATTAGCCACGCCCCCTTTCATAACTCGTGATCCGTTTGTCGTAGAGTCTTGTGGGAGGTGTTATATCGCTCAGCAGAGAGTGCCTGTCGTAGAGCCTTGCGGCAGGCGTCGTGGCGCTCGTCAGAGTTTCGGCTTCACGGTGCCCGGCCGCGTCGGTCGGCGTCCCGCCAGCATCCTCGACGCGCAAGGGGCGAGGGCCCGTTCATCGCTGCTTGCAGCTTTAATTATTATTCTTTTTCCGCTGCAAGATCGCGTTTTTGACGACCTTAGCCATCCCCAAAACTCACGAAAAGTGGAGTATGCGTCAGAACTGGTGGGAAATTCAATGTTCTGGAGTGACTGGGCTCGGGTGTCTCCAGAGGGCTCCATAGCGCCCCCTAACGTACGCAGTTTTTCAGAGAAAGTTTCTTCGATCTTCACGAAATTCAAGTATGTCATTGCTCACGCCCTCATACCTGGATTAAATGATTTTGAGATTTCTTCGGCAAACAGGAAGTCAGCCATGTTGGACTTCCTGCGTGATTTTAGAATTTACGAACGCATATTTGAAGACTTTAGGATGCACAAAAATTTATGAAACTTTACACACACATCCAAACTAGTAATTACTTCATTTTAGTGGTGAAATTTTGCTTGGGCGTGGCATGTTGGCTCTCTAGCGCCCCCTTATGTCTTTCAGATTTTGAACATACCTTTAGGTACTCGAAAACTCATGAAATTTGGCAAGATGATAGACACCTGTGAACTTTATTTAAATATATAGCCATTAGGCTCAGTGTGTTTAGCCGGCTCTATAGCGCCCCCTAACGCGTTGAAATTTTAACTTTGTCAAAGTTGATCCGATAATCATGAAATTTGGTATGCATATCCCACTCATCATTTGAAACATATTCCTCATTGGGTTTCATTAGCTCCGCCCACCCGGAAGTCGGCCATATTGGATTTCATGTCACTTTTAGCATTTTATAGGCCGCGTACTTTAACGAACTCCTCCTACAGATTTAATCAGATCGATTTGAAATTTGGTCAGGACCATCTTAAGACCTTGAAGATGAAAAGTTATTAAAATCGTGAGTTTTCACTTAACGAACGGAACGTGGCGTGGCGTCCATTTTGAGCCATTCGCCATGAAACAGGCAGTTATTGTAACTCAACTGTACATAGTCCGATCTGCCCCAAATCTCTCAGGTATGATGGTGGTCCAGTACTGATGACATGTATATGAAAAATTATACTCATAGCCCCGCCCCAAGACGTTAGCCCCGCCCCCTTTCATATCTCATGAACCGTTTATAGTAGAGTCTTGCGGGAGGTGTCATATCACTCAGCAGAGAGTGCCTGTTTCATTGGGGATGGTTAGCCCCGCCCCCTACACATTAGCCCCGCCCCCTTTCATAACTCATGATCCGTTTGTAGTAGAGTCTTGTGGGGGGTGTCATATCACTCAGCAGAGAGTGCCTGTTTCATTGGTGAAAGTTATGCCCGCCCCCTACACATTAGCCACGCCCCCTTTCATAACTCGTGATCCGTTTGTCGTAGAGTCTTGTGGGAGGTGTTATATCGCTCAGCAGAGAGTGCCTGTCGTAGAGCCTTGCGGCAGGCGTCGTCGCGCTCGTCAGAGTTTCGGCTTCACCGTGCCCGGCCGCGTCGGTCGGCGTCCCGCCAGCATCCCCGACGCGCAAGGGGCGAGGGCCCGTTCATCGCTGCTTGCAGCTTTAATTCTTATTATTATTCTTCCTTGTCTTTGCGCGTGAAAACGAGGTGCTTGGGATAATGAACTTTTTTTGAAATTTTGCACACGTGTCAGACGTGCGTGAAATGAATATCTGATATGGGTTTCGTGCTCGGGTGTGGCAAATTGGCTCGCTAGCGCCCCCTATTGAGTAGCCCCGACGACACGTTTCCCCTAAATTTACGAAATTTGGTAGGTATATGTACCATGATGAGACGTAAATAAAACCCTCTTGGAGGTATACCGTAAACCCAACCGGAAGTCGGCCATATTGGATTTTATGGCGTTTTTTTACCATATCCAGGCGCTGTACTTTAACGAACTCCTCCTAGAGATTTAACCCGATCAACTTCAAATTTGGTCAGTAGTATCTTAAGACCTTTGGGATGAAAAGTTACTCAAAGATCAAAAAGTTATCGAACTATGTTGCCGTGGCGTGGCGGCGAAAAAGCGCCTTTCGCCAAGAAACAGGAAGTTGTTGTAACTTTGTCGTACATTAACCTATATGCTCCAAATTTCTCATGCCTGATAAAGGTCCCTGTCTGACGACATCCATATGCAAATTTTGACTCACAGTCAT
The DNA here is from genome assembly GCF_015220745.1 of Sebastes umbrosus. Taxonomy (NCBI): domain Eukaryota; kingdom Metazoa; phylum Chordata; class Actinopteri; order Perciformes; family Sebastidae; genus Sebastes; species Sebastes umbrosus. The sequence continues at coordinate 2,387,304 of NC_051269.1, forward strand.
AGCGCCACCTAGTGGTAACAGGAAATATCATGTTTTACACATTGATGTACTCTGCCTCAGAAATTAATCACATCTACCTGAAACTTGGTCAGTAGTATCTTAAGACCTTTGGGAAGAAAACTTATCAAAAGATCAAAAAGTTATCGAACCATGTTGCCGTGGCCTGGCGGCGAAAAAGCTTCATCGCCAAAAAACAGGAAGTTGTTGTAACTTTGGCGTATAGTAACCAATCTGCTCCAAATTTCTCATGCAAGATAAAACGTACGTGAAATAAATATCTGATATGGGTTTCGTGCTCGGGTGTGGCAAATTGGCTCGCTAGCGCCCCCTATTGAGTAGCCCCGACGACACGTTTCCCCTAAATTTACGAAATTTGGTAGGTATATGTACAATGACAAGACGTAAATAAAACCCTCTTGGAGGTATACCGTAAACCCAACCGGAAGTCGGCCATATTGGATTTTATGGCGTTTTTTTACCATTTCCAGGCGCTGTACTTTAACGAACTCCTCCTAGAGATTTAACCCGATCAACTTCAAATTTGGTCAGTAGTATCTTCAGACCTTTGGGATGAAAAGTTACTCAAAGATCAAAAAGTTATCGAACTATGTTGCCGTGGCGTGGCGGCGAAAAAGCGCCTTTCGCCAAGAAACAGGAAGTTGTTGTAACTTTGACGTACATTAACCTATATGCTCCAAATTTCTCATGCCTGATAAAGGTCCCTGTCTGACGACATCCATATGCAAATTTTGACTCACAGTCATAGCGCCACCTAGTGGTAACAGGAAATATCATGTTTTACACATTGATGTACTCTGCCTCAGAAATTAATCACATCTACGTGAAACTTGGTCAGTAGTATCTTAAGACCTTTGGGATGAAAACTTATCAAAAGATCAAAAAGTTATCAAACTATGTTGCCGTGGCGTGGCGGCGAAAAAGCGTCTTTCGCCAAGAAACAGGAGGCTGTTGTTACTTGACTTTACATAGTCCAATCTGCTCCAAACTTCACAAGCTGGATAATGGACCAGGCCTGAAGACATATATGTGGTATTATGCGTGATAGTCATAGCGCCCCCTACAGGAAACAGGAAGTTGTTGTAAATTGGCTGTACATTGTCCAATCTTCCCCAAATTTGACATGTTTTATAAGAGTCTTGCCCTGAAGACATGTACGTACCCCGACGTGCGCATTCCCCCGACGTGCGCGCGTGGGCGAGGGCCCGATCATCGCTGCTTGCAGCTTTAATTATTATTATTCTTATTATTATTATTCTATTATGTCTTTGAGCGTGAAAACGAGGTGCTTGGGATAATGAACGCGTTTTGAAATTTTGCACACGTGTCAGACGTGCGTGAAATGAATATCTGATATGGGTTTCGTGCTCGGGTGTGGCAAATTGGCTCGCTAGCGCCCCCTATTGAGTAGCCCCGACGACACGTTTCTCCTAAATTTACGAAATTTGGTAGGTATATGTACCATGATGAGACGTAAATAAAACCCTCTTGGAGGTATACCGTAAACCCAACCGGAAGTCGGCCATATTGGATTTTATGGCGTTTTTCTCCATATCCAGGCGCTGTACTTTAACGAACTCCTCCTAGAGATTTAACCCGATCAACTTCAAATTTGGTCAGTAGTATCTTAAGACCTTTGGGATGAAAAGTTACTCAAAGATCAAAAAGTTATCGAACTATGTTGTCGTGGCGTGGCGGCGAAAAAGCACCTTTCGCCAAGAAACAGGAAGTTGTTGTAACTTTGTCGTACATTAACCTATATGCTCCAAATTTCTCATGCCTGATAAAAGTCCCTCTCTGACACCATCCATATGCAAATTTTGGCTCGCAGTCATAGCGCCACCTAGTGGTAACAGGAAATATCATGTTTTACACATTGATGTACTCTGCCTCAGAAATTAATCACATCTACCTGAAACTTGGTCAGTAGTATCTTAAGACCTTTGGGAAGAAAACTTATCAAAAGATCAAAAAGTTATCGAACCATGTTGCCGTGGCGTGGCGGCGAAAAAGCTTCATCGCCAAACAAACAGGAAGTTGTTGTAACTTTGGCGTATAGTAACCAATCTGCTCCAAATTTCTCATGCAAGATAAAAGTCCCTGTGTGACGACATCCACATGCAATTTTTGGCTCGCAATCATAGCGCCACCTAGTGGTAACAGGAAATATCATGTTTTACACGTTGATGTACTCTGCCTCAGAAATTAATCACATCTACCTCAAATTTGGTCAGTAGTATCTTAAGACCTTTGGGATGAAAACTTATCAAAAGATCAAAAAGTTATCGAACCATGTTGCCTTGGCGTGGCGGCGAAAAAGCTTCTTCGCCAAAAAACAGGAGGCTGTTGTTACTTGACTTTACATAGTCCAATCTGCTCCAAACTTCACAAGCTGGATAATGGACCAGGCCTGAAGACATATATGTGGTATTATGCATGATAGTCATAGCGCCCCCTACAGGAAACAGGAAGCTGTTGTAAATTGGCTATACATTGTCCAATCTTCCCCAAATTTGACATGTTTTATAAGAGTCTTGCCCTGAAGACATGTACGTGCCCCGACGTGCGCGTTCCCCCGACGTGCGCGCGTGGGCGAGGGCCCGATCATCGCTGCTTGCAGCTTTAATTCTTATTATTATTATTCTATTATGTCTTTGAGCGTGAAAACGAGGTGCTTGGGATAATGAACTTTTTTTTAAATTTTGCACACGTGTCAGACGTGCGTTAAATGAATATCTGATATGGGTTTCGTGCTCGGGTGTGGCAAATTGGCTCGCTAGCGCCCCCTATTGAGTAGCCCCGACGACACGTTTCTCCTAAATTTACGAAATTTGGTAGGTATATGTACCATGATGAGACGTAAATAAAACCCTCTTGGAGGTATACCGTAAACCCAACCGGAAGTCGGCCATATTGGATTTTATGGCGTTTTTCTCCATATCCAGGCGCTGTACTTTAACGAACTCCTCCTAGAGATTTAACCCGATCAACTTCAAATTTGGTCAGTAGTATCTTAAGACCTTTGGGATGAAAAGTTACTCAAAGATCAAAAAGTTATCGAACTATGTTGCCGTGGCGTGGCGGCGAAAAAGCGCCTTTCGCCAAGAAACAGGAAGTTGTTGTAACTTTGTCGTACATTAACCTATATGCTCCAAATTTCTCATGCCTGATAAAAGTCCCTCTCTGACACCATCCATATGCAAATTTTGGCTCGCAGTCATAGCGCCACCTAGTGGTAACAGGAAATATCATGTTTTACACATTGATGTACTCTGCCTCAGAAATTAATCACATCTACCTGAAACTTGGTCAGTAGTATCTTAAGACCTTTGGGAAGAAAACTTATCAAAAGATCAAAAAGTTATCGAACCATGTTGCCGTGGCGTGGCGGCGAAAAAGCTTCATCGCCAAAAAACAGGAAGTTGTTGTAACTTTGGCGTATAGTAACCAATCTGCTCCAAATTTCTCATGCAAGATAAAACGTACGTGAAATAAATATCTGATATGGGTTTCGTGCTCGGGTGTGGCAAATTGGCTCGCTAGCGCCCCCTATTGAGTAGCCCCGACGACACGTTTCCCCTAAATTTACGAAATTTGGTAGGTATATGTACCATGACGAGACGTAAATAAAACCCTCTTGGAGGTATACCGTAAACCCAACCGGAAGTCGGCCATATTAGATTTTATGGCGTTTTTTTACCATTTCCAGGCGCTGTACTTTAACGAACTCCTCCTAGAGATTTAACCCGATCAACTTCAAATTTGGTCAGTAGTATCTTAAGACCTTTGGGATGAAAAGTTACTCAAAGATCAAAAAGTTATCGAACTATGTTGCCGTGGCGTGGCGGCGAAAAAGCGCCTTTCGCCAAGAAACAGGAAGTTGTTGTAACTTTGACGTACATTAACCTATATGCTCCAAATTTCTCATGCCTGATAAAGGTCCATGTCTGACAACATCCATATGCAAATTTTGACTCACAGTCATAGCGCCACCTAGTGGTAACAGGAAATATCATTTTTTACACGTTGATGTACTCTGCCTCAGAAATGAATCACATCTACGTGAAACTTGGTCAGTAGTATCTTAAGACCTTTGGGATGAAAACTTATCAAAAGATCAAAAAGTTATCGAACTATGTTGCCGTGGCGTGGCGGCGAAAAAGCGCCTTTCGCCAAGAAACAGGAGGCTGTAGTTACTTGACTTTACATTGTCCAATCTGCTCCAAACTTCACAAGCTGGATAATGGACCAGGCCTGAAGACATATATGTGGTATTATGCGTGATAGTCATAGCGCCCCCTACAGGAAACAGGAAGTTGTTGTAAATTGGCTGTACATTGTCCAATCTTCCCCAAATTTGACATGTTTTATAAGAGTCTTGCCCTGAAGACATGTACGTGCCCCGACGTGCGCGTTCCCCCGACGTGCGCGCGTGGGCGAGGGCCCGATCATCGCTGCTTGCAGCTTTAATTATTATTATTATTATTATTCTTATTATTATTCTATTATGTCTTTGAGCGTGAAAACGAGGTGCTTGGGATAATGAACTTTTTTTGAAATTTTGCACACGTGTCAGACGTGCGTGAAATGAATATCTGATATGGGTTTCGTGCTCGGGTGTGGCAAATTGGCTCGCTAGCGCCCCCTATTGAGTAGCCCCGACGACACGTTTCTCCTAAATTTACGAAATTTGGTAGGTATATGTACCATGATGAGACGTAAATAAAACCCTCTTGGAGGTATACCGTAAACCCAACCGGAAGTCGGCCATATTGGATTTTATGGCGTTTTTTTACCATATCCAGGCGCTGTACTTTAACGAACTCCTCCTAGAGATTTAACCCGATCAACTTCAAATTTGGTCAGTAGTATCTTAAGACCTTTGGGATGAAAAGTTACTCAAAGATCAAAAAGTTATCGAACTATGTTGCCGTGGCGTGGCGGCGAAAAAGCTTCATCGCCAAAAAACAGGAAGTTGTTGTAACTTTGGCGTATAGTAACCAATCTGCTCCAAATTTCTCATGCAAGATAAAACGTACGTGAAATAAATATCTGATATGGGTTTCGTGCTCGGGTGTGGCAAATTGGCTCGCTAGCGCCCCCTATTGAGTAGCCCCGACGACACGTTTCCCCTAAATTTACGAAATTTGGTAGGTATATGTACCATGACGAGACGTAAATAAAACCCTCTTGGAGGTATACCGTAAACCCAACCGGAAGTCGGCCATATTGGATTTTATGGCGTTTTTTTACCATTTCCAGGCGCTGTACTTTAACGAACTCCTCCTAGAGATTTAACCCGATCAACTTCAAATTTGGTCAGTAGTATCTTAAGACCTTTGGGATGAAAAGTTACTCAAAGATCAAAAAGTTATCGAACTATGTTGCCGTGGCGTGGCGGCGAAAAAGCGCCTTTCGCCAAGAAACAGGAAGTTGTTGTAACTTTGACGTACATTAACCTATATGCTCCAAATTTCTCATGCCTGATAAAGGTTCCTGTCTGACGACATCCATATGCAAATTTTGACTCACAGTCATAGCGCCACCTAGTGGTAACAGGAAATATCATGTTTTACACATTGATGTACTCTGCCTCAGAAATTAATCACATCTACGTGAAACTTGGTCAGTAGTATCTTAAGACCTTTGGGATGAAAAATTATCAAAAGATCAAAAGTTATCGAACTATGTTGCCGTGGCGTGGCGGCGAAAAAGCGCCTTTCGCCAAGAAACAGGAGGCTGTTGTTACTTGACTTTACATAGTCCAATCTGCTCCAAACTTCACAAGCTGGATAATGGACCAGGCCTGAAGACATATATGTGGTATTATGCGTGATAGTCATAGCGGCCCCTACAGGAAACAGGAAGTTGTTGTAAATTGGCTGTACATTGTCCAATCTTCCCCAAATTTGACATGTTTTATAAGAGTCTTGCCCTGAAGACATGTACGTGCCCCGACGTGCGCGTTCCCCCGACGTGCGCGCGTGGGCGAGGGCCTGATCATCGCTGCTTGCAGCTTTAATTAGGGCCCGAGCACCGACAAAGTCGGTCCGAGGACCTATTGTATTTCAAATGATTATTATTCTTATTATTATTATTATTCTTCCTTGTCTTTGCGCGTGAAAACGAGGTGCTTGGGATAATGAACGCGTTTTGAAATTTTGCACACGTGTCAGACGTGCGTGAAATGAATATCTGATATGGGTTTCGTGCTCGGGTGTGGCAAATTGGCTCGCTAGCGCCCCCTATTGAGTAGCCCCGACGACACGTTTCTCCTAAATTTACGAAATTTGGTATGTATATGTACCATGATGAGACGTAAATAAAACCCTCTTGGAGGTATACCGTAAACCCAACCGGAAGTCGGCCATATTGGATTTTATGGCGTTTTTTTACCATTTCCAGGCGCTGTACTTTAACGAACTCCTCCTAGAGATTTAACCCGATCAACTTCAAATTTGGTCAGTAGTATCTTAAGACCTTTGGGATGAAAAGTTACTCAAAGATCAAAAAGTTATCGAACTATGTTGCCGTGGCGTGGCGGCGAAAAAGCGCCTTTCGCCTAGAAACAGGAAGTTGTTGTAACTTTGTCGTACATTAACCTATATGCTCCAAATGTCTCATGCCTGATAAAGGTCCCTGTCTGACAACATCCATATGCAAATTTTGACTCACAGTCATAGCGCCACCTAGTGGTAACAGGAAATATCATGTTTTACACATTGATGTACTCTGCCTCAGAAATTAATCACATCTACCTGAAACTTGGTCAGTAGTATCTTAAGACCTTTGGGATGAAAACTTATCAAAAGATCAAAAAGTTATCGAACCATATTGCCGTGGCGTGGCGGCGAAAAAGCTTCTTCGCCAAGAAACAGGAAGTTGTTGTAACTTTGTCGTACATTAACCTATATGCTCAAAATTTCTCATGCCTGATAAAAGTCCCTGTCTGACACCATCCATATGCAAATTTTTACTCGCAGTCATAGCGCCACCTAGTGGTAACAGGAAATATCATGTTTTACACGTTGATGTACTCTGCCTCAGAAATTAATCACATCTACCTGAAACTTGGTCAGTAGTATCTTAAGACATTTGGGATGAAAAGTTATCAAAAGATCAGAAAGTTATCGAACCATGTTGCCGTGGCGTGGCGGCGAAAAAGCTTCTTCGCCAAAAAACAGGAGGCTGTTGTTACTTGACTTTACATAGTCCAATCTGCTCCAAACTTCACAAGCTGGATAATGGACCAGGCCTGAAGACATATATGTGGTATTATGCGTGATAGTCATAGCGCCCCCTACAGGAAACAGGAAGTTATTGTAAATTGGCTATACATTGTCCAATCTTCCCCAAATTTGACATGTTTTATAAGAGTCTTGCCCTGAAGACATGTACGTGCCCCGACGTGCGCGTTCCCCCGACGTGCGCGCGTGGGCGAGGGCCCGATCATCGCTGCTTGCAGCTTTAATTATTAGGGCCCGAGCACCGACAAAGTCGGTCCGAGGACCTATTGTAATTCAAATGATTATTATTCTTCTTATTATTATTATTAGGGCCCGAGCACCGACAAAGTCGGTCCGAGGACCTATTGTATTTCAAATGATTATTATTAGGGCCCGAGCACCGACAAAGTCGGTCCGAGGACCTATTGTATTTCAAATGATTATTATTCTTCTTCTTATTATTATTATTATTATTATTATTATTATTATTCTTCCTTGTCTTTGCGCGTGAAAATGAGGTGCTTGGGATAATGAACGCGTTTTGAAATTTTGCACACGTGTCAGACGTGCGTGAAATAAATATCTGATATGGGTTTCGTGCTCGGGTGTGGCAAATTGGCTCGCTAGCGCCCCCTATTGAATAACCCCGACGACACGTTTCCCCTAAATTTACGAAATTTGGTAGGTATATGTACCATGACGAGACGTAAATAAAACCCTCTTGGAGGTATACCGTAAACCCAACCGGAAGTCGGCCATATTGGATTTTATGGCGTTTTTTTACCATTTCCAGGCGCTGTACTTTAACGAACTCCTCCTAGAGATTTAACCCGATCAACTTAAAATTTGGTCAGTAGTATCTTAAGACCTTTGGGATGAAAAGTTACTCAAAGATCAAAAAGTTATCGAACTATGTTGCCGTGGCGTGGCGGCGAAAAAGCGCCTTTCGCCAAGAAACAGGAAGTTGTTGTAACTTTGACGTACATTAACCTATATGCTCCAAATTTCTCATGCCTGATAAAGGTCCCTGTCTGACGACATCCATATGCAAATTTTGACTCACAGTCATAGCGCCACCTAGTGGTAACAGGAAATATCATGTTTTACACATTGATGTACTCTGCCTCAGAAATTAATCACATCTACCTGAAACTTGGTCAGTAGTATCTTAAGACCTTTGGGATGAAAACTTATCAAAAGATCAAAAAGTTATCGAACTATGTTGCCGTGGCGTGGCGGCGAAAAAGCTTCTTCGCCAAGAAACAGGAAGTTGTTGTAACTTTGACGTACATTAACCTATATGCTCCAAATGTCTCATGCCTGATAAAGGTCCCTGTCTGACAACATCCATATGCAAATTTTGACTCGCAGTCATAGCGCCACCTAGTGGTAACAGGAAATATCATGTTTTACACGTTGATGTACTCTGCCTCAGAAATTAATCACATCTACCTGAAACTTGGTCAGTAGTATCTTAAGACCTTTGTGATGAAAAGTTACCAAAAGATCAAAAAGTTATCGAACCATGTTGCCGTGGCGTGGCGGCGAAAAAGCTTCATCGCCAAAAAACAGGAGGCTGTTGTTACTTGACTTTACATAGTCCAATCTGCTCCAAACTTCACAAGCTGGATAATGGACCAGGCCTGAAGACATATATGTGGTATTATGAGTGATAGTCATAGCGCCCCCTACAGGAAACAGGAAGTTGTTGTAAATTGGCTATACATTGTCCAATCTTCCCCAAATTGGACATGTTTTATAAGAGTCTTGCCCTGAAGACATGTACGTGCCCCGACGTGCGCGCGTGGGCGAGGGCCCGATCATCGCTGCTTGCAGCTTTAATTATTATTATTATTATTCTTCCTTGTCTTTGCGCGTGAAAACGAGGTGCTTGGGATAATGAACGCGTTTTGAAATTTTGCACTCGTGTCAGACGTGCGTGAAATAAATATCTGATATGGGTTTCGTGCTCGGGTGTGTCAAATTGGCTCGCTAGCGCCCCCTATTGAGTAGCCCCGACAACACGTTTCCCCTAAATTTACGAAATTTGGTAGGTATATGTACCATGACGAGACGTAAATAAAACCCTCTTGGAGGTATACCGTAAACCCAACCGGAAGTCGGCCATATTGGATTTTATGGCGTTTTTTTACCATATCCAGGCGCTGTACTTTAACGAACTCCTCCTAGAGATTTAACCCGATCAACTTAAAATTTGGTCAGTAGTATCTTAAGACCTTTGGGATGAAAAGGTACTCAAAGATCAAAAAGTTATCGAACTATGTTGCCGTGGCGTGGCGGCGAAAAAGCGCCTTTCGCCTAGAAACAGGAAGTTGTTGTAACTTTGTCGTACATTAACCTATATGCTCCAAATGTCTCATGCCTGATAAAGGTCCCTGTCTGACAACATCCATATGCAAATTTTGACTCACAGTCATAGCGCCACCTAGTGGTAACAGGAAATATCATGTTTTACACATTGATGTACTCTGCCTCAGAAATTAATCACATCTACCTGAAACTTGGTCAGTAGTATCTTAAGACCTTTGGGATGAAAACTTATCAAAAGATCAAAAAGTTATCGAACCATATTGCCGTGGCGTGGCGGCGAAAAAGCTTCTTCGCCAAGAAACAGGAAGTTGTTGTAACTTTGTCGTACATTAACCTATATGCTCCAAATTTCTCATGCCTGATAAAAGTCCCTCTCTGACACCATCCATATGCAAATTTTGGCTCGCAGTCATAGCGCCACCTAGTGGTAACAGGAAATATCATGTTTTACACATTGATGTACTCTGCCTCAGAAATTAATCACATCTACCTGAAACTTGGTCAGTAGTATCTTAAGACCTTTGGGAAGAAAACTTATCAAAAGATCAAAAAGTTATCGAACCATGTTGCCGTGGCGTGGCGGCGAAAAAGCTTCATCGCCAAAAAACAGGAAGTTGTTGTAACTTTGGCGTATAGTAACCAATCTGCTCCAAATTTCTCATGCAAGATAAAACGTACGTGAAATAAATATCTGATATGGGTTTCGTGCTCGGGTGTGGCAAATTGGCTCGCTAGCGCCCCCTATTGAGTAGCCCCGACGACACGTTTCCCCTAAATTTACGAAATTTGGTAGGTATATGTACCATGACGAGACGTAAATAAAACCCTCTTGGAGGTATACCGTAAACCCAACCGGAAGTCGGCCATATTGGATTTTATGGCGTTTTTTTACCATTTCCAGGCGCTGTACTTTAACGAACTCCTCCTAGAGATTTAACCCGATCAACTTCAAATTTGGTCAGTAGTATCTTAAGACCTTTGGGATGAAAAGTTACTCAAAGATCAAAAAGTTGTCGAACTATGTTGCCGTGGCGTGGCGGCGAAAAAGCGCCTTTCGCCAAGAAACAGGAAGTTGTTGTAACTTTGTCGTACATTAACCTATATGCTCCAAATTTCTCATGCCTGATAAAGGTCCCTGTCTGACAACATCCATATGCAAATTTTGACTCACAGTCATAGCGCCATCTAGTGGTAACAGGAAATATCATGTTTTACATGTTGACGTACTCTGCCTCAGAAATTAATCACATCTACCTGAAACTTGGTCAGTAGTATCTTAAGACCTTTGGGATGAAAACTTATCAAAAGATCAAAAAGTTATCGAACCATGTTGCCGTGGCGTGGCGGCGAAAAAGCTTCTTCGCCAAAAAACAGGAAGTTGTTGTAACTTTGTCGTACATTAACCTATATGCTCAAAATTTCTCATGCTTGATAAAGGTCCATGTCTGACGACATTCACATGCAAATTTTGGCTCGCAGTCATAGCGCCACCTAGTGGTAACAGGAAATATCATGTTTTACACGTTGATGTACTCTTCCTCAGAAATTAATCACATCTACCTCAAACTTGGTCAGTAGTATCTTAAGACCTTTGTGATGAAAACTTATCAAAAGATCAAGAAGTTATCGAACCATGTTGCCGTGGCGTGGCGGCGAAAAAGCTTCTTCGCCAAAAAACAGGAGGCTGTTGTTACTTGACTTTACATAGTCCAATCTGCTCCAAACTTCACAAGCTGGATAATGGACCAGGCCTGAAGACATATATGTGGTATTATGCATGATAGTCATAGTGCCCCCTACAGGAAACAGGAAGTTGTTGTAAATTGGCTATACATTGTCCAATCTTCCCCAAATTTGACATGTTTTATAACAGTCTTGCCCTGAAGACATGTACGTGCCCCGACGGGCGCGTTCCCCTGAAGTGCGCGCGTGGGCGAGGGCCCGATCATCGCTGCTTGCAGCTTTAATTCTTATTATTAGGGCCCGAGCACCGACAAAGTCGGTCCGAGGACCTATTGTATTTCAAATGATTATTATTAGGGCCCGAGCACCGACAAAGTCGGTCCGAGGACCTATTGTATTTCAAATGATTATTATTCTTCTTATTATTATTATTATTATTATTATTATTATTATTATTATTATTATTATTCCTTGTCTTTGCGCGTGAAAACGAGGTGCTTGGGATAATGAACTTTTTTTGAAATTTTGCACACGTGTCAGACGTGCGTGAAATGAATATCTGATATGGGTTTCGTGCTCGGGTGTGGCAAATTGGCTCGCTAGCGCCCCCTATTGAGTAGCCCCGACGACACGTTTCTCCTAAATTTACGAAATTTGGTAGGTATATGTACCATGACGAGACGTAAATAAAACCCTCTTGGAGGTATACCGTAAACCCAACCGGAAGTCGGCCATATTGGATTTTATGGCGTTTTTTTACCATATCCAGGCGCTGTACTTTAACGAACTCCTCCTAGAGATTTAACCCGATCAACTTCAAATTTGGTCAGTAGTATCTTAAGACCTTTGGGATGAAAAGTTACTCAAAGATCAAAAAGTTATCGAACTATGTTGCCGTGGCGTGGCGGCGAAAAAGCGCCTTTCGCCAAGAAACAGGAAGTTGTTGTAACTTTGTCGTACATTAACCTATATGCTCCAAATTTCTCATGCCTGATAAAGGTCCCTGTCTGACGACATCCATATGCAAATTTTGACTCACAGTCATAGCGCCACCTAGTGGTAACATGAAATATCATGTTTTACACATTGATGTACTCTGCCTCAGAAATTAATCACATCTACCTGAAACTTGGTCAGTAGTATCTTAAGACCTTTGGGAAGAAAACTTATCAAAAGATCAAAAAGTTATCGAACCATGTTGCCGTGGCGTGGCGGCGAAAAAGCTTCATCGCCAAAAAACAGGAAGTTGTTGTAACTTTGGCGTATAGTAACCAATCTGCTCCAAATTTCTCATGCAAGATAAAACGTACGTGGAATAAATATCTGATATGGGTTTCGTGCTCGGGTGTGGCAAATTGGCTCGCTAGCGCCCCCTATTGAGTAGCCCCGACGACACGTTTCTCCTAAATTTACGAAATTTGGTAGGTATATGTACCATGACGAGACGTAAATAAAACCCTCTTGGAGGTATACTGTAAACCCAACCGGAAGTCGGCCATATTGGATTTTATGGCGTTTTTTTACCATATCCAGGCGCTGTACTTTAACGAACTCCTCCTAGAGATTTAACCCGATCAACTTCAAATTTGGTCAGTAGTATCTTAAGACCTTTGGGATGAAAAGTTACTCAAAGATCAAAAAGTTATCGAACTATGTTGCCGTGGCGTGGCGGCGAAAAAGCGCCTTTCGCCAAGAAACAGGAAGTTGTTGTAACTTTGACGTACATTAACCTATATGCTCCAAATTTCTCATGCCTGATAAAGGTCCCTGTCTGACGACATCCATATGCAAATTTTGACTCACAGTCATAGCGCCACCTAGTGGTAACAGGAAATATCATGTTTTACACATTGATGTACTCTGCCTCAGAAATTAATCACATCTACGTGAAACTTGGTCAGTAGTATCTTAAGACCTTTGGGATGAAAACTTATCAAAAGATCAAAAAGTTATCGAACTATGTTGCCGTGGCGTGGCGGCGAAAAAGCGCCTTTTGCCAAGAAACAGGAGGCTGTTGTTACTTGACTTTACATAGTCCAATCTGCTCCAAACTTCACAAGCTGGATAATGGACCAGGCCTGAAGACATATATGTGGTATTATGCGTGATAGTCATAGCGCCCCCTACAGGAAACAGGAAGTTGTTGTAAATTGGCTGTACATTGTCCAATCTTCCCCAAATTTGACATGTTTTATAAGAGTCTTGCCCTGAAGACATGTACGTGCCCCGACGTGCGCGTTCCCCCGACGTGCGCGCGTGGGCGAGGGCCCGATCATCGCTGCTTGCAGCTTTAATTATTCTTATTATTATTATTCTATTATGTCTTTGAGCGTGAAAACGAGGTGCTTGGGATAATGAACTTTTTTTGAAATTTTGCACACGTGTCAGACGTGCGTGAAATGAATATCTGATATGGGTTTCGTGCTCGGGTGTGGCAAATTGGCTCGCTAGCGCCCCCTATTGAGTAGCCCCGACGACACGTTTCTCCTAAATTTACGAAATTTGGTAGGTATATGTACCATGATGAGACGTAAATAAAACCCTCTTGGAGGTATACCGTAAACCCAACCGGAAGTCGGCCATATTGGATTTTATGGCGTTTTTTTACCATATCCAGGCGCTGTACTTTAACGAACTCCTCCTAGAGATTTAACCCGATCAACTTCAAATTTGGTCAGTTTGGTCTTAAGACCTTTGGGATGAAAAGTTACTCAAAGATCAAAAAGTTATCGAACTATGTTGCCGTGGCGTGGCGGCGAAAAAGCGCCTTTCGCCAAGAAACAGGAAGTTGTTGTAACTTTGTCGTACATTAACCTATATGCTCCAAATTTCTCATGCCTGATAAAGGTCCCTGTCTGACAACATCCATATGCAAATTTTGACTCACAGTCATAGCGCCACCTAGTGGTAACAGGAAATATCATGTTTTACACATTGATGTACTCTGCCTCAGAAATTAATCACATCTACCTGAAACTTGGTCAGTAGTATCTTAAGACCTTTGGGAAGAAAACTTATCAAAAGATCAAAAAGTTATCGAACCATGTTGCCGTGGCGTGGCGGCGAAAAAGCTTCATCGCCAAAAAACAGGAAGTTGTTGTAACTTTGGCGTATAGTAACCAATCTGCTCCAAATTTCTCATGCAAGATAAAACGTCCGTGAAATAAATATCTGATATGGGTTTCGTGCTCGGGTGTGGCAAATTGGCTCGCTAGCGCCCCCTATTGAGTAGCCCCGACGACACGTTTCTCCTAAATTTACGAAATTTGGTAGGTATATGTACCATGATGAGACGTAAATAAAACCCTCTTGGAGGTATACCGTAAACCCAACCGGAAGTCGGCCATATTGGATTTTATGGCGTTTTTTTACCATATCCAGGCGCTGTACTTTAACGAACTCCTCCTAGAGATTTAACCTGATCCACTTCAAATTTGGTCAGTAGTATCTTAAGACCTTTGGGATGAAAAGTTACTCAAAGATCAAAAAGTTATCGAACTATGTTGCCGTGGCGTGGCGGCGAAAAAGCGCCTTTCGCCAAGAAACAGGAAGTTGTTGTAACTTTGTCGTACATTAACCTATATGCTCCAAATTGCTCATGCCTGATAAAAGTCCCTCTCTGACACCATCCATATGCAAATTTTGGCTCACAGTCATAGCGCCACCTAGTGGTAAAAGGAAATATCATGTTTTACACATTGATGTACTCTGCCTCAGAAATTAATCACATCTACCTGAAACTTGGTTAGTAGTATCTTAAGACCTTTGGGAAGAAAACTTATCAAAAGATCAAAAAGTTATCGAACCATGTTGCCGTGGCGTGGCGGCGAAAAAGCTTCATCGCCAAAAAACAGGAAGTTGTTGTAACTTTGGCGTATAGTAACCAATCTGCTCCAAATTTCTCATGCAAGATAAAACGTACGTGAAATAAATATCTGATATGGGTTTCGTGCTCGGGTGTGGCAAATTGGCTCGCTAGCGCCCCCTATTGAGTAGCCCCGACGACGCGTTTCTCCTAAATTTACGAAATTTGGTAGGTATATGTACCATGATGAGACGTAAATAAAAGCCTCTTGGAGGTATACCGTAAACCCAACCGGAAGTCGGCCATATTGGATTTTATGGCGTTTTTTTACCATATCCAGGCGCTGTACTTTAACGAACTCCTCCTAGAGATTTAACCCGATCAACTTCAAATTTGGTCAGTAGTATCTTAAGACCTTTGGGATGAAAAGTTACTCAAAGATCAAAAAGTTATCGAACTATGTTGCCGTGGCGTGGCGGCGTAAAAGCGCCTTTCGCCAAGAAACAGGAAGTTGTTGTAACTTTGTCGTACATTAACCTATATGCTCCAAATTTCTCATGCCTGATAAAGGTCCCTGTCTGACGACATCCATATGCAAATTTTGACTCACAGTCATAGCGCCACCTAGTGGTAACAGGAAATATCATGTTTTACACATTGATGTACTCTGCCTCAGAAATTAATCACATCTACGTGAAACTTGGTCAGTAGTATCTTAAGACCTTTGGGATGAAAACTTATCAAAAGATCAAAAGGTTATCGAACTATGTTGCCGTGGCGTGGCGGCGAAAAAGCGCCTTTCGCCAAGAAACAGGAGGCTGTTGTTACTTGACTTTACATAGTCCAATCTGCTCCAAACTTCACAAGCTGGATAATGGACCAGGCCTGAAGACATATATGTGGTATTATGCGTGATAGTCATAGCGCCCCCTACAGGAAACAGGAAGTTGTTGTAAATTGGCTGTACATTGTCCAATCTTCCCCAAATTTGACATGTTTTATAAGAGTCTTGCCCTGAAGACATGTACGTGCCCCGACGTGCGCGTTCCCCCGACGTGCGCGCGTGGGCGAGGGCCCGATCATCGCTGCTTGCAGCTTTAATTAGGGCCCGAGCACGAAAGTGCCAGGACCCCAACGGTGTCCTGGCACGAAGTGCGAGGAAACCTATTGTTTTTCTACAGATTATTATTATTATTATTATTATTATTATTATTTTTCCGCTGGGAGATTGCGTTTTTGGGACCTTTCCCATCGCCAAAAACTCACCATAAGTGGAATATGCGTCAGAAGTGGCGCGAAATTCAAAGTTCTGTAGTGACCCGGCTCGGGTGTCTCCAGGGGGCGAGATAGCGCCCCCTAATGTAGGCAGTTTTTCAGAGAAGTTTCTTCGATCTTCACGAAATTCAAGTATGTCATTGCTCACATCCTCATACCTGGATTAAATATTTTTAAGATTTTTTCAGCCAACAGGAAGTCAGCCATGTTGGACTTCCTGCGTTTTTTTTAAATTTACGAACGCATATTTGAAGACTTTAGGATGCACAAAAAATTATGAAACTTTACACGCACATCCAAACTAGTAATTACTTTATTTTAGTTGTGAAATTTTGCTTGGGCGTGGCATGTTAGCTCTCTAGCGCCCCCTTATGTCTTTTAGATATGGAACATACCTTTAGGTACTCGGAATCGCATGAAACTTGGCAATATGATGGACACCTGTGAACTTTATGTAAATATACAGCCATTAGGTTCAGTGGGTTTAGCCGGCTCTATAGCGCCCCCTAACGCGTGGAAGGCCGTAGTTTGGTCAAAGTTGATCCGATATTCATGAAATTTGGTATACATATCCCACTCATTATTTGAAACATATTCCTCTTTGGGTTTTATTAGCTCAGCCCAACCTGAAGTCGGCCATATTGAATTTTGTGTTTTTCATGTCATTTTTGTATTTTATGCATACTTTTACGAACTCCTCCTAGAGACTTCATCGGATTCGCTTGAAATTTGGGTTGTATAACCCTGGATCTACTGTGATTCTAAATTGCGAAGGAAATTTTGATCGCTCGAACGATGATGTCGTACGTGAATTTTGATTGTTCGCCATGACACAAAAGGCTGTTGTTACTTGACTTTACCTAGTCCCATCTGCCCCAAACTTCACAAGCTAGATAATAGTCGAGGCCTGAAGACATATGTGTGACATTAAAAGTGAAAATCATAGCGCCCCCTACAGGAAACAGGAAAATGTTGTAAATTGATTGTACATTGTCCAATCTTCCCCAAATTTGGTATGCATATCCCACTCATTATTTGAAACATATTCCTAATTGGGTTTCACTAGCTCCGCCCTTCAGGAAGTCGGCCATATTGAATTTTGTCGTTTTTCATGTCATTTATGTATTTTATGCATACTTTTACGAACTCCTCCTAGAGACTTCATCAGATTTGTGTGAAATTTGGGTGGTATAACCCTGAATCTACTGTGATGCTAAATTGCGAAGGAAATTTTGATCGCTCGAACGATGATGTCGTACGTGAATTTTGATTGTTCGCCTTGACACAGGAGGCTGTTGTTACTTGACTTTACCTTGTCCCATCTGCCCCAAACTACTCAAGCTGGATAAGAGACCAGGCCTGAAGACATATATGTGACATTAAAAGTGAAATTCATAGCGCCCCCTACAGGACACAGGAAATTGTTGTAAATTGATTATGCATTGTCCATTCTTCACTAAATTTGGTATGCGTATCCCACTCATTATTTGAAACATATTCCTAATTGGGTTTTATTAGCTCCGCCCTTCAGGAAGTCGGCCATATTGAATTTTGTGCGTTTTTCATGTATTTTATGCATACTTTTACGAACTCCTCCTAGAGCGTTTATCGGATCCGCGTCAAATTTGGGTGGTATAATCCACCCACTACTGTGATGCTAAATTGCGAAGGGATTTTTGATCGCTCGCACGGTGATGTCATACGTCATGTGCGAAGACGCCATTTTGTCACTTTTTAGGTATGGAACTTTGCGATACTCCTCCTAAAGGATTCAAGCGATCCATCTCAAAGTTGGGCAGCAGAATCTCAACACCTTCACGATGCTAAATTGCGAAGCTTTTGTGTTTTCGTGAAACGGCGTTCTTGTGGCGGCGCGGCGAATTCTGATGTTTCGCCATGACACAGGAGGCTGTTGTAACTTGACTTTACATAGTCCGATCTGCCCCAAATTTCACAAGTTGGATAATAGTCCAGGCCTGAAGACATATATATGCAATTATGAGTGAAAGTCATAGCGCCCCCTACAGGAAACAGGAAGTTGTTGTAAATTGACTATACATTGTCCAATCTTCCCCAAATTTGACATGTTTTATAAGAGTCCAGGCCTGAAGACATATACGTGGTATTATGAGTGAAAGTCATAGCGCCACCTACTGACAACAGGAAATGGTTGTATACTGCCAGCCACCCTCATAGAAGTGCTGTAAAGGACGCCCCACATATTCTCACAGTTCATTTCCAGCGCCAGATGCTCCAAGCAGAAAATTCACTCTAACTGTTGCGTGCAGTTTCCGATTTTCACGGGAATGCACGACAGCGGGTATCCCGACGTGCGCGTTCCCCAGACGTGCCCGCGGGGGCGAGGGCCCGTTCATCGCTGCTTGCAGCTTTAATTATTATTCTTTTTCTGCTGGAATATCGCGTTTTTGAGGCCTTTCCCATCCCCAAAAACTCACCAAAAGTGGACTATGCGTTGGATCTCGTGGGAAATTCAATGTTCTGGAGTGAACCGGCTCGGGTGTGTCCAGGGGGCGAGATAGCGCCCCCTAATGTAGGCAGTTTTTCAGAGAAAGTTTCTTCGATCTTCACGAAATTCAAGTATGTCATTGCTCACATCCTCATACCTGGATTAAATATTTTTCAGATTTTTTCGGCCAACAGGAAGTCAGCCATGTTGGACTTCCTGCGTTTTTTTTAAATGTACGAACGCATATTTGAAGACTTTAGGATGCACAAAAAATTATGAAACTTTACACGCACATCCAAACTAGTAATTAATTTATTTTAGTGGTGAAATTTTGCATGGGCGTGGCATGTTGGCTCTCTAGCGCCCCCTTATGTCTTTTAGATATGGAACATACCTTTAGGTACTCGGAAACGCATGAAACTTGGCAATATGATGGACACCTGTGAACTCTATGTAAATATACAGCCATTAGGTTCAGTGGGTTTAGCCGGCTCTCTAGCGCCCCCTAACGCGTGGAAGGCCGTAGTTTGGTCAAAGTTGATCCGATATTCATGAAATTTGGTAGGCATATCCCCCTCATTATTTCGGACATATTCTTCATCGGGTTTCATTAGCTCCGCCCACCCGGAAGTCGGCCATATTGGAATATGTGCGTTTTTCATGTATTTTATGCATACTTTTACGAACTCCTCCTAGAGCGTTTATCGGATCCACGTCAAATTTGGGTGGTATAATCCACCCACTACTGTGATGCTAAATTGCGAAGGGATTTTTGATCGCTCGCACGGTGATGTCATACGTCATGTGCGAAGACGCCATTTTGTCACTTTTTAGGTATGGAACTTTGCGATACTCCTCCTAGAGGATTCAAGCGATCCATCTCAAAGTTGGGCAGCAGAATCTCAACACCTTCACGATGCTAAATTGCGAAGCTTTTGTGTTTTCGTGAAACGGCGTTCTTGTGGCAGCGCGGCGCATTTTGATGTTTCGCCATGACACAGGAGGCTGTTGTAACTTGACTTTACATAGTCCGATCTGCCCCAAATTTCACGAGCTGGATAATAGTCCAGGCCTGAAGACATATATATGCAATTATGAGTGAAAGTCATAGCGCCCCCTACAGGAAACAGGAAGTTGTCGTAAATTGACTATACATTGTCCAATCTTCCCCAAATTTGACATATTTTATAAGAGTCCAGCCCTGAATACATATACGTGCCATTATGCGTGATAGTCATAGCGCCCCCTACTGGCAACAGGAAGTTGTAGTAAATTGACCATGTATTGTCCAATCTTCCCCAAATTTGACATGTTTTAAAAGAATCTTGGCCTGAAGACATGTACGTGGTATTATGAGTGAAAGTCATAGCGCCACCTACTGACAACAGGAAATGGTTGTATACTGCCAGCCACCCTCATAGAAGTGCTTTAAAGGACGCCCCACATGTTCTCACAGTTCATTTCCAGCGCCACATGCTCCAAGCAGAAAATTCACTCTAACTGTTGCGTGCAGTTTCCGACTTTCACGGGAATGCACGACAGCGGGTACCCCGACGTGCGCGTTCCCCAGACGTGCCCGCGGGGGCGAGGGCCCGTTCATCGCTGCTTGCAGCTTTAATTATTATTATTTTTCTGCTGCAAAAACGCGTTTTTGAGGCCTTTCCCATTCCCAAAAACTCACCAAAATTGGAACGTGCGTCGGGAGGTGCGAAAATTGCAATGTTCTGTAGTGTTTCGGAACGGGCGTCGCCAGCGGACTCCATAGCGCCCCCTAATGCGTTGAAACCTTAACTTTGTTAAAGTTCATCCGATATTCATGAAATTTGGTATGCATATCCCACTAATTATTTGAAACATATTACTAATTGTTTTTATTAGCTCCGCCCAACCGGAAGTCGGCCATATTGAATTTTGTGTTTTTTCATGTCATTTACATACTTTTACGAACTCCTTCTAGAGACTTCATCGGATTTGCGTCAAAATTGGGTGGTACAACCCTCAAACTACTGTGATGATAAATTGCGAAGGGATTTTTGATCGCTCGCACGGTGATGTCATACGTCATGTGCGAAGACGCCATTTTGTCACTTTTTAGGTATGGAACTTTGCGATACTCCTCCTAGAGGATTCAAGCGATCCATCTCAAAGTTGGGCAGCAGAATCTCAACACCTTCACGATGCTAAATTGCGAAGCTTTTGTGTTTTCGTGAAACGGCGTTCTTGTGGCGGCGCGGCGAATTCTGATGTTTCGCCATGACACAGGAGGCTGTTGTAACTTGACTTTACATAGTCCGATCTGCCCCAAATTTCACAAGCTGGATAATAGTCCAGGCCTGAAGACATATTTGTGCCATTATGAGTGAAAGTCATAGCGCCCCCTACAGGAAACAGGAAATTGTTGTAAATTGACTATACATTGTCCAATCTTCCCCAAACTTGACATGTTTTATAAGGGTCCCAGCCTGAAGACATATACGTGGTATTATGCGTGATAGTCATAGCGCCCTCTACAGGAAAGAGGAAGTTGTTGTAAATTGACTATACATTGTCCAATCTTCCCCAAATTTGACGTTTTATTAGAGTCAGACTTTCACCGGAATGCACGACAGCGGGTATCCCGACGTGCGCGTTCCCCAGACGTGCCCGCGGGGGCGAGGGCCCGTTCATCGCTGCTTGCAGCTTTAATTATTATTATTTTTCCTGGCGGAGATTGCCTTTTTGGGACCTTTCCCATCGCCAAAAACTCACCAAAAGTGGAATATGCATCAGAAGTGGCGCGAACTCCAATGTTCTGGAGTGACCCGGCTCGGGTGTCGCCAGGGGGTGAGATAGCGCCCCCTAATGTAGTCAGTTTTTCAGAGAAGTTTCTTCGATCTTCACGAAATTCAAGTATGTCATTGCTCACATCCTCATACCTGGATTAAATATTTTTCAGATTTTTTCGGCCAACAGGAAGTCAGCCATGTTGGACTTCCTGCGTTTTTTTTAAATTTACGAACGCATATTTGAAGACTTTAGGATGCACAAAAAATTATGAAACTTTACACGCACATCCAAACTAGTAATTACTTTATTTTAGTGGTCAAATTTTGCTTGGGCGTGGCACGTTGGCTCTCTAGCGCCCCCTTATGTCTTGTTTCTTGTGAACATACCTTTAGGTACTCGGATACGCATGAAACTTGGCAATATGATGGACACCTGTGAACTTTATGTAAATATACAGCCATTAGGTTCAGTGTGTTTAGCGGGCTCTCTAGCGCCCCCTAACGCGTGGAAGGCCGTAGTTTGGTCAAAGTTGATCCGATATTCATGAAATTTGGTAGGCATATCCCACTCAATATTTCGGACATATTCTTCATCGGGTTTCATTAGCTCCGCCCACCCGGAAGTCGGCCATATTGGAATAAGTGCGTTTTTCATGTATTTTATGCATACTTTTACGAACTCCTCCTACAGCGTTTATCGGATCCGCGTCAAATTTGGGTGGTATAATCCATCCACTACTGTGATGCTAAATTGCGAAGGGATTTTTGATCGCTCGCACGGTGATGTCATACGTCATGTGCGAAGACGCCATTTTGTCACTTTTTAGGTATGGAACTTTGCGATACTCCTCCTAGAGGATTCAAGCGATCCATCTCAAAGTTGGGCAGCAGAATCTCAACACCTTCACGATGCTAAATTGCGAAGCTTTTGTGTTTTCGTGAAACGCCGTTCTTGTGGCGGCGCGGCGAATTCTGATGTTTCGCCATGACACAGGAGGCTGTTGTAACTTGACTTTACATAGTCCGATCTGCCCCAAACTTCACAAGCTGGATAATAGTCCAGGCCTGAAGACATATATGTAACATTATGAGTGAAAGTCATAGCGCCCCCTACAGGAAACAGCAAGTTGTTGTAAATTGACTATACATTGTCCAATCTTCCCCAAATTTGATATATTTTATAAGAGACCCGTCCTGAAGACATATACATGGTATTATGCGTGATAGTCATAGCGCCCCCTACTGGCAACAGGAAGTTGTAGTAAATTGACTATTTATTGTCCAATCTTCCCCAAATTTGACATGTTTTATAAGAGTCCAGGCCTGAAGACATATATATGCAATTATGAGTGAAAGTCATAACGCCCCCTACAGGAAACAGGAAATTGTTGTAAATTGACTATACATTGTCCAATCTTCCCCAAATTTGACATGTTTTATAAGAGTCCAGGCCTGAAGACATATACGTGGTATTATGCGTGATAGTCATAGCACCCTCTACAGGAAAGAGGAAGTTGTTGTAAATTGACTATACATTGTCCAATCTTCCCCAAATTTGACATGTTTTATTAGAGTCAGACTTTCACCGGAATGCACGACAGCGGGCATCCCGACGTGCGCGTTCCCCAGACGTGCCCGCGGGGGCGAGGGCCCGTTCATCGCTGCTTGCAGCTTTAATTATTATTATTTTTCCGCTGGGAGATTGCGTTTTTGGGACCTTTCCCATCCCCAAAAACTCACCATAAGTGGAATATGCGTCAGAAGTGGCGCGAAATTCAAAGTTCTGTAGTGACCCGGCTCGGGTGTCTCCAGGGGGCGAGATAGCGCCCCCTAATGTAGGCAGTTTTTCAGAGAAGTTTCTTCGATCTTCACGAAATTCAAGTATGTCATTGCTCACATCCTCATACCTGGATTAAATATTTTTGAGATTTTTTCAGCCAACAGGAAGTCAGCCATGTTGGACTTCCTGCGTTTTTTTTAAATTTACGAACGCATATTTGAAGACTTTAGGATGCACAAAAAATTATGAAACTTTACACGCACATCCAAACTAGTAATTACTTTATTTTAGTGGTGAAATTTTGCTTGGGCGTGGCACGTTGGCTCTCTAGCGCCCCCTTATGTCTTTTAGATATGGAACATACCTTTAGGTACTCGGAAACGCATGAAACTTGGCAATGTGATGGACACCTGTGAACTTTACGTGAGCGTACAGCCATTAAGTTCAGTGGGTTTAACGGGCTCTCTAGCGCCCCCTAACGCGTGGAAGGCCGTAGTTTGGTCAAAGTTGATCCAATATTCAAGAAATTTGGTAGGCATATCCCACCCATTATTTCAGACATATTCCTCATCGGGTTTCATTAGCTCCGCCCACCGGGAAGTCGGCCATATTGAATTTTGTGTGTTTTTCATGTATTTTATGCATACTTTTACGAACTCCTCCTAGAGCGTTTATTGGATCCGCGTCAAATTAGGGTGGTATAATCCACCCACTACTGTGATGCTAAATTGCGAAGGGATTTTTGATCGCTCGCACGGTGATGTCATACGTCATGTGCGAAGACGCCATTTTGTCACTTTTTAGGTATGGAACTTTGCGATACTCCTCCTAGAGGATTCAAGCGATCCATCTCAAAGTTGGGCAGCAGAATCTCAACACCTTCACGATGCTAAATTGCGAAGCTTTTGTGTTTTCGTGAAACGGCGTTCTTGTGGCGGCGCGGCGAATTCTGATGTTTCGCCATGACACAGGAGGCTGTTGTAACTTGACTTTACATAGTCCGATCTGCCCCAAATTTCACAAGCTGGATAATAGTCCAGGCCTGAAGACATATATGTGCCATTATGAGTGAAAGTCATAGCGCCCCCTACAGGAAACAGGAAATTGTTGTAAATTGACTATACATTGTCCAATCTTCCCCAAATTTGACATATTTTATAAGGGTCCCAGCCTGAAGACATATATGTGGTATTATGCGTGATAGTCATAGCGCCCTCTACAGGAAAGAGGAAGTTGTAGTAAATTGACTATACATTGTCCAATCTTCCCCAAATTTGACATGTTTTATAAGAGTCTTGGCCTGAAGACATATACATGGTATTATGAGTGAAAGTCATAGCGCCACCTACTGACAACAGGAAATGGTCGTATACTGCCAGCCACCCTCATAGAAGTGCTTTAAAGGACGCCCCACATGTTCTCACAGTTCATTTCCAGCGCCACATGCTCCAAGCAGAAAATTCACTCTAACTGTTGAGTGCAGTTTCCGACTTTCACGGGAATGCACGACAGCGGGTACCCCGACGTGCGCGTTCCCCAGACGTGCCCGCGGGGGCGAGGGCCCGTTCATCGCTGCTTGCAGCTTTAATTATTATTATTTTTCTGCTGGGAGATCGCGTTTTTGAGGCCTTTCCCATCCCCAAAAACTCACCATAAGTGGACTATGCGTCGGATCTGGTGGGAAATTCAATGTTCTGGAGTGACCCGGCTCGGGTGTGTCCAGGGGGCGAGATAGCGCCCCCTAATGTAGGCAGTTTTTCAGAGAAAGTTTCTTCGATCTTCACGAAATTCAAGTATGTCATAACTCACGCCCTCATACCTGGATTAAATATTTTGTAGATTTTTTCGGCCAACAGGAAGTCAGCCATGTTGGACTTCCTGCGTGATTTTAAAATATACGAACACATGTTTGAAGACTTTTGGATGCACAAAAAATTATGAAACTTTACACGCACATCCAAACTCGTAATTACTTTATTTTAGTGGTGAAATTTTGCTTGGGCGTGGCATGTTGGCTCTCTAGCGCCCCCTTATGTCTTTTAGATATGGAACATACCTTTAGGTACTCGGAAACGCATGAAACTTGGCAATATGATGGACACCTCTGAACTTTATGTAAATATACAGCCATTAGGTTCAGTGGGTTTAGCCGGCTCTCTAGCGCCCCCTAACGCGTGGAAGGCCGTAGTTTGGTCAAAGTTGATCCGATATTCATGAAATTTGGTAGGCATATCCCCCTCATTATTTCGGACATATTCTTCATCGGGTTTCATTAGCTCCGCCCACCCGGAAGTCGGCCATATTGGAATATGTGCGTTTTTCATGTATTTTATGCATACTTTTACGAACTCCTCCTAGAGCGTTTATCGGATCCGCGTCAAATTTGGGTGGTATAATCCACCCACTACTGTGATGCTAAATTGCGAAGGGATTTTTGATCGCTCGCACGGTGATGTCATACGTCATGTGCGAAGACGCCATTTTGTCACTTTTTAGGTATGGAACTTTGCGATACTCCTCCTAGAGGATTCAAGCGATCCATCTCGACGTTGGGCAGCAGAATCTCAACACCTTCACGATGCTATATTGCAAAGCGTTTGTGTTTTCGTGAAACGGCGTTCTTGTGGCGGTGCGGCGAATTCTGATGTTTCGCCATGACACAGGAGGCTGTTGTAAATTGACTTTACATAGTCCGATCTGCCCCAAATTTCACAAGCTGGATAATAGTCCAGGCCTGAAGACATATATATGCAATTATGAGTGAAAGTCATAGCGCCCCCTACAGGAAACAGGAAGTTGTTTTAAATTGACTATACATTGTCCAATCATCCCCAAATTTGACATGTTTTATAAGGGTGCCGGCCTGAAGACATATATGTGGTATTATGCGTGATAGTCATAGCGCCCCCTACAGGAAACAGCAAGTTGTTTTAAATTGACTATACATTGTCCAATCATCCCCAAATTTGACATGTTTTATAAGAGTCCAGGCCTGAAGACATATATGTGCCATTATGAGTGAAAGTCATAGCGCCCCCTATAGGAAACAGGAAATTGTTGTAAATTACCTATACGTTGTCCAATCTTCCCCAAATTTGACATGTTTTATAAGAGTCCAAGCCTGAAGACATATACGTGGTATTATGAGTGAAAGTCATAGCGCCACCTACTGACAACAGGAAATGGTTGTATACTGCCAGCCACCCTCATAGAAGTGCTGTAAAGGACGCCCCACATATTCTCACAGTTCATTTCCAGCGCCAGATGCTCCAAGCAGAAAATTCACTTTAACTGTTGCGTGCAGTTTCCGACTTTCACTGGAATGCACGACAGCGGGTATCCCGACGTGCGCGTTCCCCAGACGTGCCCGCGGGGGCGAGGGCCCGTTCATCGCTGCTTGCAGCTTTAATTAGGGCCCGAGCACGAAAGTGCCAGGACCCCCACGGTGTCCTGGCACGAAGTGCGAGGAAACCTATTGTTTTTCTACAGATTATTATTAGGGCCCGAGCACGAAAGTGCCAGGACCCCAACGGTGTCCTGGCACGAAGTGCAAGGAAACCTATTGTTTTTCTAAGGATTATTATTTTTCCGCGCGAAGATTGCCTTTTTGGGACCTTAGCCATCCCCAAAAACTCACCAAAAGTGGAATGTGCGTCAGAACTGGTGGGAAATTCAATGTTCTGGAGTGATTGGGCTCAGGTGTCACCAGCGGGCGAGATAGCGCCCCCTAATGTAGGCGGTTTTTCAGAGAAAGTTTCTTCAATCGTCACGAAATTCAAGTATGGCATTGCTCACATGCTCATACCCGGATTAAATATTTTTGAGATTTTTTTGGCAAACAGGAAGTCAGCGATCTTGGACTTCCTGCGTTTTTTTTAAATTTACGAACACATGTTTGAGGACTTTAGGATGCACAAAAAATTATGAAACTTTACACGCACATCCAAACTAGTATTTACTTTATTTTAGTAGTGAAATTTTGCTTGGGTGTGGCACGTTGGCTCTCTAGCGCCCCCTTATGTCTTTTATCCTTTGAACATGCCTTTGACGCCCTTGGGATACTCGAAAACTCATGAAAGTTGTCAAAAAGATGGACACCTGTGAACTTTACGTGAACGTACAGTTTTTGGGTTCAGCGTGTTTAGTGGGCTCTATAGCGCCCCCTAATGCGTAGAAGGCCGTAGTTTGGTCAAAGTTGATCCTATATTCATAAAATTTGGTAGGTACATCCTGCTCATTATTGCTAACATATTCGTCATCGGGTTTCATTAGCTCCGCCCACCGGGAAGTCGGCCATATTGGAATATGTGCGTTTTTCATGTATTTTATGCATACTTTTACGAACTCCTTGTAGAGGGTTTATCGGATTCGCGTCAAATTTGGGTGGGATAACCCTCCCACGACTGCGATGCTAAATTGCGAAGGAATTTTTGATCGCTCGAACGGTGATGTCACACGTCATGTGAGAAGACGCCATTTTGTCACGTTTTAGGTATGGAACTTTGTGATACTCCTCCTAGAGCATTCAAGAGATCCATCTCAAAGTCAAGCAACCGAATCTCAACACCTTCAGGATGCTAAATTGCGAAGCTTTTGTGTTTTCGTGAAACGGCGTTCTTGTGGCGGCGCGTTGAATTTTGATGTTTCGCCAAGACACTGTTGTAACTTGACTTTAGGCCGTAGTTTGGTCAAAGTTGTTCCTATATTCATGAAATTTGGTATGCATATTCCACTCATTATTTCAAACATATTCCTCATTGGGTTTCATTAGCTCCGCCAACCCGGAAGTCGGCCATATTGAATTTTGTGTTTTTCATGCCCCCTACAGGAAACAGGAAATTGTTGTAAATTGTCTATACATTGTCCAATCTTCCCCAAATTTGACATATTTTATAAGAGACCCGTCCTGAAGACATATACATGGTATTATGCGTGAAAGTCATAGCGCCCCCTACTGGCAACAGGAAGTTGTAGTAAATTGACTATAC
The DNA here is from genome assembly GCF_015220745.1 of Sebastes umbrosus. Taxonomy (NCBI): domain Eukaryota; kingdom Metazoa; phylum Chordata; class Actinopteri; order Perciformes; family Sebastidae; genus Sebastes; species Sebastes umbrosus. The sequence goes on from NC_051269.1 coordinate 2,415,642, forward strand.
ATTGTCCAATCTTCCCCAAATTTGACATGTTTTATAAGAGTCTTGGCCTGAAGACATATACGTGGTATTATGAGTGAAAGTCATAGCGCCACCTACTGACAACAGGAAATGGTCGTATACTGCCAGCCACCCTCATAGAAGTGCTTTAAAGGACGCCCCACATGTTCTCACAGTTCATTTCCAGCGCTGTACCTGTATCTTTGTATGTACTTTATTTACTTCAGACTTCTGGTGACAAATGTTCTTCTTCTATTTGTTTTTCCAGGACGAGAACATCATGAACTCCATGCAGCTGTTTGAGAACGTGATATAAAGAAGCCCACCTGCACAACTCACACACAGACACCACAGCACCCACCCACCTCAAACTCAAACTCATCTTGGCACATAATGTACAATAAGTACTGTAAACACACAGGAACTAGAGGTTTTTTTTCTCTATTACTCTCTGTGCTCCTTTAGCTGTATCTTGCTTCTGGATTGAAAAGGACTGCTACTGACAGAAGAAGAATAGAAGAGCTTCCTGGGTAACAAAAAAAAGAAATCACCCGTCTGTCCGGTGTGTTGGCTTCTCGTGTTTTTACCGTCAGACAAAAAGAATCAACAAGGAAAGGAGAAGCTTACAATAATCCTCTGAGCACACATGGATACTAGCTTTAACACTAATACACCTCGTCTCTCACACACACACACACACACCTGCTGTTTCACCAAGAGTTTTTAAAGCACCGGATGAAGTGAACTAAGAGAATAAAAATCTCAACCAAAAAAAAAAGAGAAATGAACTAAAGCATGTTTGTCATCAGATATGTGATGTGGAATTAGCTTGCACTACAGTTTTATGACTATGTATTATATGCGCCTGAAGTAAAAGGCACTGTAGATACCTACACCTGATACACCACTGGTGTGTATGTATATATGTATAGTTAATAGTTATATATATATCTCCTACCTTGTATTGGTCTCATCTGTGCTGCACTGGGTGACGGAAAAGGACCAGAGCTGAATATTTGTTTTAGAAATCTCTGTTTAACATCATGTTTAGTAGCAGTTCTTCACAGATTATTCAAATATTTCTCTCTTTTTTTTTTTGTATTTTGGAGGATTATGTTTAGCTGGTCAGATTGGACAGTAGCGTGAAGGAACAAAAGGACTGTTAAAAGTGTGTTCTTCTGCTGAATTGAGGCTGTTTCTTGGTTCTTCAGGTTCTCTGAGCATGCTGACTCTAAATGCCACAGTATTCTGTACAGTACAGTAGGACCTTTGTGATGTGGGTTCATTAAAGATGCTGTCGACAGCTGCCACTTCTCCTTTTTTTTTAACGCGTCCTCTCACTACATCCTGCGTTCACATGACGAAGCAGCAAACAACTGACAAGAGTGACATTAACTTGTTCAGTCCCAGGCCACAGAACTCCACATTTATCAGCCTCTCAAAGTCTCTTTTCAGCTTCATGTATGGATAGGGTGACCAGATCCCAACAAACCAAATGTAGGATGTGGGACACGTTACCAAGGCTGAGAGGGAGTCTACAATTTTGATATGATGTCTATCTAACTTAAATAATAAACATTTCTGTTCTGTCCCTTATCTTGTAACATCTCTATTCTTTGCCTGAATGCATCCACAGATCGGTACATCTCTTTTTGAGCCGCACGACATGAACTGTGTCGCTTCATTATAAGTAGTTTCACAGTCTTTGTTGTAACTGCTCTTCCTTTTCTTTGTGGTAGTTTCCATCATATTCCGCCTAAACCTGCAGAGCTTGTGACTTTGCGGTGACTCGCAATTGTCCCGGTTGGGCGTAGCGTAGCAAAGACGGTGAAATGTTAACCTTCCCTGACCCACGTGTGAGCAGTTGGACAGCAAACACAGCCCCGTGATGATTCCCTGCTTTCTTCACAGCCGTTGGATCCTGCAGCGGTTTGACTTTTGAGAACTAGAGCCAATGAAAATGTGGGACAGCGTCTCAATATGTGGGACGTGGGACAATAAGGGATAAAAATGCTGTGCAGTCCCTCGTAAAGTGGGACACCTGGTCACCCTACATATGGATCTACTGTATAATTAGGGCCCGAGCACAAAAGTGCCAGGACCCCAACGGTGTCCTGGCACGAAAGTGCAAGGAAACCTATTGTTTTTCTAAGGATTATTATTTTTCTGCTGGAATATCGCGTTTTTGTGGCCTTTTCCATCCCCAAAAACTCACCAAAAGTGGAATATGCGTCAGAAGTGGCGCGAAATTCAAAGTTCTGTAGTGATTCGGATCGGGTGTCGCCAGCGGGCGAGATAGCGCCCCCTAATGTAGGCAGTTTTTCAGGGAAAGTTTCTTCGATCTTCATGAAATTCAAGTATATCATTGCATACGTCTTGAAGTTCGTGTTAAATATTTTTGAGATTTTTTCAGCCAACAGGAAGTCAGCGATCTTGGACTTCCTGCGTTTTTTTTAAATTTACGAACACATCTTTGAAGACTTTAGGATGCACAAAAACTCATGAAACTTTACATGCACATCCAAACTAGTAATTACTTTGATTTAGTAGTGAAATTTTGCTTGGGTGTGGCATGTTGGCTCTCTAGCGCCCCCTTATGTCTTTTAGGTTTTGAACATACCTTGAGGTACTCGAAAACTCATGAAACTTGGCAAAATGATGGACACCTGTGAACTTTATGTAAATGTACAGTTATTGGGTTCAGCATGTTTAGCCGGCTCTATAGCGCCCCCTAACGCGTGGAAGGCCATAGTTTGGTCAAAGTTGATCCTATATTCATGAAATTTGGTAGGCACATCCTGCTCATTATTTCAGACATATTCCTCATCGGGTTTCATTAGCTCCGCCCACCGGGAAGTCGGCCATATTGGAATATGTGCGTTTTTCATGTATTTTATGCATACTTTTACGAACTCCTCCTAGAGAGTTTATCGGATCCACGTCAAATTTGGTGGTATAACCCTCCCACAACTGTGATGGTAAATTGCGAAGGAATTTTTGATCGCTCGAATGGTGATGTCATACGTCATGTGCGAAGACGCCATTTTGTCACTTTTTAGGCATGAAACTTTGTGATACTCCTCTTAGAGGATACAAGCGATCCATCTCAAAGTCGGGCAGCAGAATCTTAACACCTTCATGATACTAAATTGCGAAGCTTTTGTGTTTTCGTGAAACTGCGTTCTTGTGGCGGCGTGGCGAATTTTGATGTTTCGCCAAGACACAGGATGCTGTTGTAACTTCACTTTAGGCCGTAGTTTGGTCAAAGTTGTTCCTATATTCATGAAACCTGGTATGCATATTCCACTCATTATTTGAAACATATTCCTCATCGGGTTTCATTAGCTCCGCCCACCCGGAAGTCGGCCATATTGAATTTGATGTTTTTCATGTAATTTATGTATCTTATGCATACTTTTACGAACTCCTCCTAGAGAGTTCATCGGATTCGCGTGAAATTTGGGTAGTATAACCATCAAACTACTGTGATGATAAATTGTGAAGGAATTTTTGATCGCTCGAACGGTGATGTCATACGTCATGTGAGAAGACGCCATTTTGTCACTTTTTTGTAGTTTGTGCTCGTATCTTTGTTTTTCTGATATTGATAGATGATCTAAATATTCGTGGCTTTGAACAGATGGAAAGTTGACAGGCTTGTGCTTCCCTGCTACGGATAATTCACTGTGAGCCGCCATCTTGGTCCATTGTTTTGCCCTCCAGTTAGCGGCGCGTGTCACGTGTCTGAAAACTATGAATTGCATGTACATGTCCTCAGGACTGGACCCTCATCATAACTGAGAAATTTGGGGCAACTAAATCTAGTCTAAACCCAGAATAAATTAGATCACATGTAAATCATCAATTGAAAATATTATTACCACCATTCATCACATTTCCAACATAAATGTGTCATATTTTAATATGTTAGACTGATCACATGTTTAAGGAAACTCAGGTCCAGGACCAGGTCTTGGACCAGTTCCAGCACCAGATCTTGGACCAGGTCCAGGTCCAGGTGGTTTCTGTCAGTCTGAAGGTTTATTGTTAACTGTTCTGGAATATGGTCGGACTGGTCCAATCAGGACAGGAATGCATCTCACGTTAACCACGATGTTTCAGCAGACTGCCAACACGGAAGCATCAGACCAAACTACATTCAGAAAATACCTCATTTAATGTGAAGTTTAGCAGTTGAGTGAATGTGTGAAGGTGTGATGACAATCATGAATGACGTGCTGGAACAGAAAGTCTTTTTTGTTTCTGGTAAATATGGTTCAACCAGTTCTGTTCTGAAGAACATCATACCAAAAATGGCACGCAACAACACACTTTACATAGTCCAATCTGCTCCAAACTTCACAAGCTGGATAATAGTCCAGGCCTGAAGACATATATGTGGTATTATGAGTGAAAGTCATAGCGCCCCCTACAGGAAACAGGAAGTTGTTGTAAATTGACTATACATTGTCCAATCTTCCCCAAATTTGACATGTTTTATAAGAGTCCCAGCATCAAGACGTATACGTTCAATTATGAGTTATAGTCATAGCGCCACCTAAAGGAAACAGGAAGTTGTTAGATTTACAAGCCCAATGTGGCATTATACTTGCATGTGAGCAATCCTTATTGTTGAGCCATGCCTGAGGAACCTGCTCAATAGAATCAGGTTTTAATCAAATCAAACCATGTCACTAATCTTTCTGACTTAATGTAGTCAACACCGTAGAGTGTGAATAATTCACATCAAAACCAATAAATAACACAGACAATAAGTTTGTCTTTACAGCATCTTTTCCCATGCGTGAAAATGGGACACACCCAAACTCTGACGTTCACGTCGATTAGATCGCTCACCCAGTAACGTTGTTGTTTTTCGCTCTTAACTTTGTCACCAGTAGCTGCAGTTTTGACTTCATGAATGTAACGGGGTACCAAATGACATACTGATATGCTTTTAGTCATGATTATAGGTGATGACAATGAAATGATGAAAATCTGAAATTACAGGCACCAGAAGCTAATAAAAAAAGTGCAGTGCATTTCTTTTACCTGTAGTCTCTACACCACAAATGCCTACACCTCAGTCTGGGTGTAGGTATGACACTGACAACAGAGAGGTGACAGTGGAGGAGGATCCTAGGGTTCTGCACCCTGCGTTAAAAGCTATGAACACCCACACAGGTGTTTTCAGTTTATTTGGCTGATTAGATCTCTGCTCACTGTAATGTATTGACATCTTCCTGAGTCTCCTGTCAGCTTTCATTGCACCTGGTAGATGGAGATTTGTGATCTCATGAATTCCACCTTCAACATGAGCAGAGGTCTAATCAGTCCAGAATAATTGAAAACACCTGTGTGGGTGTTCAGAGGACAAACAGGTTCAGCTTATACAGAGTTTGAACAAAGTGTTCAGATGTACAACAAAAAACAACAAATGAGTATAGATCTTCCAGTCCCTTCAAGTTGGAACTAAATGTGATTATTACATTATGAAAATGCCCAGTGATTGGCAGTTTGGTTATAGCGAGTTCACTCTACTCGACTTTAGCCCTGATTTTCCGCTTCCAGACTAGCGACTAGAAGGGAGCCTGTAAATTGCGAAATTTGATCTGAGATCTGCAAAAACTCTCGTGAGACTTGCTGCCAGACGACCTAACCTAACCTCAACCATTCGAGGCATAGGACATGGACACAGGAGGCTGTTGTAACTTGACTCTACATATTCCAATCTGCTCCAAACTTCACAAGCTGGATAAGAATCCCGGCCTGAAGACATATACGTTCCATTATTGAGTTATAGTGATAGCGCCACCTACTGGCAACAAGAAATGGTTGTATACTGCCACCCACCCTCATAGAAGTGCCTTTTAAGGATGCCCCACAGGTTCTCAACAGGTCATTTACAGTGCCACGTGCTCCACGCAGAAAATACCCTCTAACTGTTGCGTGCAGTGTCTGACTTTCATGGAAATGCACGGCAGCGGGTACCCCCGACGTGCGCAAAGGGGCGAGGGCCCGTTCAACGCTGCTTGCAGCTTTAATTATTAGGGCCCGAGCACGAAAGTGCCAGGACCCCAACGGTGTCCTGGCACGAAGTGCGAGGAAACCAATTGTTTTTCTAAGTATTATTATTATTATTATTATTATTATTATTCTTTTTCTGCCGGGAGATCGCGTTTTTGGGACCTTTCCCATCCCCAAAAACTCACCAAAAGTGGAATATGCGTCAGAAGTGGCGCGAATTCAATGTTCTGTAGTGACCCGGCTCGGGTGTCGCCAGGGGGTGAGATAGCGCCCCCTAATGTAGGCAGTTTTTCAGAGAAGTTTCTTCGATCTTCACGAAATTCAAGTATGTCATTTCTCACATCCTCATACCTGGATTAAATATTTTTGAGATTTTTTCGGCCAACAGGAAGTCAGCCATGTTGGACGTCCTGCGTGATTTTAAAATTTACGAACACATGTTTGAAGACTTTAGGATGCACAAAAAATTATGAAACTTTCCACGCACATCCAAACTCTTAATTACTTTATTTTAGTCGTGAAATTTTGCATGGGCGTGGCATGTTGGCTCTCTAGCGCCCCCTTATGTCTTTTAGATATGGAACATACCTTGAGGTACTCGGAATCGCATGAAACTTGGCAATATGATGGACACCTGTGAACTTTATGTAAATGTACAGCCATTAGGTTCAGTGTGTTTAACGGGCTCTCTAGCGCCCCCTAACGCGTGAAAGGCTGTAGTTTGGTCAAAGTTGATCCGATATTCATGAAATTTGGTATGCATATCCCACTCATTATTTGAAACATATTCCTAATTGGGTTTCATTAGCTCCGCCCACCCGGAAGTCGGCCATATTGGAATATGTGCGTTTTTCATGTATTTTATGCATACTTTTACGAACTCCTCCTAGAGCGTTTATCGGATCCGCGTCAAATTTGGGTGGTATAATCCACCCACTACTGTGATGCTAAATTGCGAAGGGATTTTTGATCGCTCGCACGGTGATGTCATAGGTCATGTGCGAAGACGCCATTTTGTCACTTTTTAGGTATGAAACTTTGCGATACTCCTCCTAGAGGATACAAGCGATCCATCTCAAAGTCGGGCAGCAGAATCTCAACACCTTCATGATGCTAAATTGCGAAGCTTTTGTATTTATGCTAAACGGCGTTGTTGTGGCAGTGCGGCGAATTCTGATGTTTCGCCATGACACAGGATGCTGTTGTAACTTGACTTTACATAGTCCGATCTGCCCCAAACTTCACAAGCTGGATAATAGTCCAGCCCTGAAGACATATATGTAACATTATGAGTGAAAGTCATAGCGCCCCCTACAGGAAACAGGAAATTGTTGTAAATTGTCTATACATTGTCCAATCTTCCCCAAATTTGACATATTTTATAAGAGGCTTGGCCTGAAGACATATACACGGTATTATGCGTGAAAGTCGTAGCGCCCCCTACTGGCAACAGGAAGTTGTCGTAATTTGACTATACATTGTCCAATCTTGCCCAAATTTGACATGTTTTATAAGAGTCCAGCCCTGAATACATATACGTGCCATTATGAGTGATAGTCATAGCGCCACCTACTGGCAACAGGAAATGGTTGTATACTGCCAGCCACCCTCATAGAAGTGCTTTAAATGACACCACACATGTTCTAAACAGTTCATTTCCAGCGCCACATGCTCCAAGCAGAAAATTCACTCTAACTGTTGTATGCAGTTTCCGACTTTCACGGGAATGCACGACAGCGGGTATCCCGACGTGCGCGTTCCCCAGACGTGCCCCGCGGGGGCGAGGGCCCGTTCATCGCTGCTTGCAGCTTTAATTATTATTATTTTTCCGCTGGGAGATCGCGTTTTTGAGGCCTTTCCCATCCCCAAAAACTCACCATAAGTGGACTATGCGTCGGATCTGGTGGGAAATTCAATGTTCTGTAGTGAACCCGGCTCGGGTGTGTCCAGGGGGCGAGATAGCGCCCCCTAATGTAGGCAGTTTTTCAGAGAAAGTTTCTTCGATCTTCACGAAAATCAAGTATGTCATTGCTCACGCCCTTATACCTGGATTAAATATTTTCGAGATTTTTTCAGCCAACAGGAAGTCAGCCATGTTGGACTTCCTGCGTGATTTTAAAATTTACGAACACATGTTTGAAGACTTTAGGATGCACAAAAAATTATGAAACTTTACACGCACATCCAAACTCGTAATTAATTTATTTTAGTGGTGAAATTTTGCATGGGCGTGGCATGTTGGCTCTCTAGCGCCCCCTTATGTCTTTAGATATGGAACATACCTTGAGGTACTCGGAATCGCATGAAACTTGGCAATATGATGGACACCTGCGAACTTTATGTAAATATACAGCCATTAGGTTCAGTGGATTTAGCCGGCTCTCTAGCGCCCCCTAACGCGTGGAATGCCGTAGTTTGTTCAAAGTTGATCCGATATTCATGAAATTTGGTAGGCATATCCCACCCATTATTTCAGACATATTCCTCATTGGGTTTCATTAGCTCCGCCCACCGGGAAGTCGGCCATATTGGAATATATGCGTTTTTCATGTATTTTATGCATACTTTTACGAACTCCTCCTAGAGCGTTTATCAGATCCGCGTCAAATTTGGGTGGTATAATCCACCCCCTACTGTGATGCAAAATTGCGAAGGGATTTTTGATCGCTCGCACGGTGATGTCATACGTCATGTGCGAAGACGCCATTTTGTCACTTTTTAGGTATGGAACTTTGCGATACTCCTCCTAGAGGATTCAAGCGATCCATCTCAAAGTTGGGCAGCAGAATCTCAACACCTTCACGATGCTAAATTGTGAAGCTTTTGTGTTTTCGTGAAACGGCGTTCTTGTGGCGGCGCGGCGAATTCTGATGTTTCGCCATGACACAGGAGGCTGTTGTAAGTTGACTTTACATAGTCCGATCTGCCCCAAATTTCACAAGCTGGATAATAGTCCAGGCCTGAAGACATATATATGCAATTATGAGTGAAAGTCATAGCGCCCCCTACAGGAAACAGGAAGTTGTTTTAAATTGACTATACATTGTCCAATCATCCCCAAACTTGACATGTTTTATAAGGGTCCCAGCCTGAAGACATATACGTGGTATTATGCGTGATAGTCATAGCGCCCTCTACAGGAAAGAGGAAGTTGTTGTAAATTGACTATACATTGTCCAATCTTCCCCAAATTTGTCATGTTTTAAAAGAGTCTTGGCCTGAAGACATATACGTGGTATTATGAGTGAAAGTCATAGCGCCACCTACTGACAACAGGAAATGGTCGTATACTGCCAGCCACCCTCAAAGAAGTGCTTTAAAGGACGCCCCACATGTTCTCACAGTTCATTTCCAGCGCCACATGCTCCAAGTAGAAAATTCACTCTAACTGTTGCGTGCAGTTTCCGACTTTCACGGGAATGAACGACAGCGGGTACCTCGACATGCGCGTTCCCCAGACGTGCCCGCGGGGGCGAGGGCCCGTTCATCGCTGCTTGCAGCTTTAATTAGGGCCCGAGCACGAAAGTGCCAGGACCCCAACGGTGTCCTGGCACGAAGTGCGAGGAAACCTATTGTTTCTCTACAGATTATTATTATTATTATTATTAGGGCCCGAGCACGAAAGTGCCAGGACCCAACGGTGTCCTGGCACGAAGTGCGAGGAAACCTATTGTTTTTCTACAGATTATTATTAGGGCCCGAGCACGAAAGTGCCAGGACCCAACGGTGTCCTGGCACGAAGTGCGAGGAAACCTATTGTTTTTCTAAGTATTATTATTATTATTATTATTATTATTAGGGCCCGAGCACGAAAGTGCCAGGACCCCAACGGTGTCCTGGCACGAAGTGCGAGGAAACCGATTGTTTTTCTAAGTATTATTATTATTATTATTATTATTATTATTATTATTATTATTCTTTTTCCGCAGGGAGATCGCGTTTTTGGGACCTTTCCCATCCCCAAAAACTCACCAAAAGTGGAATATGCGTCAGACGTGGCGCGAAATTCAATGTTCTGTAGTGACCCGGCTCGGGTGTATCCAGGGGGCGAGATAGCGCCCCCTAATGTAGGCAGTTTTTCAGAGAAAGTTTCTTCGATCTTCACGAAATTCAAGTATGTCATAACTCACGACCTCATACCTGGATTAAATATTTTTGAGATTTTTTCGGCGAACAGGAAGTCAGCCATGTTGGACTTCCTGCGTGATTTTAAAATTTACGAACACATGTTTTAGGACTTTAGGATGCCCAAAAAATTATGAAACTTTACACGCACATCCAAACTCATAATTACTTTATTTTAGTGGTGAAATTTTACTTGGGCGTGGCACGTTGGCTCTCTAGCGCCCCCTTATGTCTTTTAGATATGGAACATACCTTGAGGTACTCGGAATCGCATGAAACTTGGCAATATGATGGACACCTGTGAACTTTATGTAAATGTACAGCCATTAGGTTCAGTGTGTTTAGCGGGCTCTCTAGCGCCCCCTAACGCGTGGAAGGCCATAGTTTGGTCAAAGTTGATCCGATATTCATGAAATTTGGTATGCATATCCCACTCACTATTTGAAACATATTCCTAATTGGGATTCATTAGCTCCGCCCACCCGGAAGTCGGCCATATTGGAATATGTGCGTTTTTCATGTATTTTATGCATACTTTTACGAACTCCTCCTAGAGCGTTTATCGGATCCGCAGTCAAATTTGGGTGGTATAATCCACCCACTACTGTGATGCTAAATTTGCGAAGGGATTTTTGATCGCTCGCACGGTGATGTCATACGTCATGTGCGAAGACGCCATTTTGTCACTTTTTAGGTATGGAACTTTGCGATACTCCTCCTAGAGGATTCAAGCGATCCATCTCAAAGTTGGGCAGCAGAATCTCAACACTTTCACGATGCTAAATTGCGAAGCTTTTGTGTTTTCGTGAAACGGCGTTCTTGTGGCAGCGCGGCGCATTTTGATGTTTCGCCATGACACAGGAGGCTGTTGTAACTTGACTTTACATAGTCCGATCTGCCCCAAATTTCACAAGCTGGATAATAGTCCAGGCCTGAAGACATATATATGCAATTATGAGTGAAAGTCATAGCGCCCCCTACAGGAAACAGGAAGTTGTTGTAAATTGACTATTTATTGTCCAATCTTCCCCAAATTTGACATATTTTTTAAGAGACCCGTCCTGAAGACATATACATGGTATTATGCGTGATAGTCATAGCGCCCCCTACTGGCAACAGGAAGTTGTAGTAAATTGACCATGTATTGTCCAATCTTCCCCAAATTTGACATGTTTTTAAAAGAATCTTGGCCTGAAGACATGTACGTGCCCCGACGTGCCCGTTCCCCAAACGTGCCCGCAAGGGCGAGGGCCCGTTCATCGCTGCTTGCAGCTTTAATTATTATTCTTTTTCTGCCGGGAGATCGCGTTTTTGGGACCTTTCCCATCCCCAAAAACTCACCATAAGTGGAATATGCGTCAGAAGTGGCGCGAAATTCAATGTTCTGTAGTGACCCGGCTCGGGTGTCTCCAGGGAGCGAGATAGCGCCCCCTAATGTAGGCAGTTTTTCAGAGAAAGTTTCTTCGATCTTCACGAAATTCAAGTATGTCATTGCTCACATCCTCATACCTGGATTAAATATTTTTCAGATTTTTTCGGCCAACAGGAAGTCAGCCATGTTGGACTTCCTGCGTTTTTTTTAAATGTACGAACGCATATTTGAAGACTTTAGGATGCACAAAAAATTATGAAACTTTACACGCACATCCAAACTAGTAATTACTTTATTTTAGTGGTGAAATTTTGCATGGGCGTGGCATGTTGGCTCTCTAGCGCCCCCTTATGTCTTTTAGATATGGAACATACCTTTAGGTACTCGGAAACGCATGAAACTTGGCAATATGATGGACACCTGTGAACTCTATGTAAATATACAGCCATTAGGTTCAGTGGGTTTAGCCGGCTCTCTAGCGCCCCCCTAACGCGTGGAAGGCCGTAGTTTGGTCAAAGTTGATCCGATATTCATGAAATTTGGTAGGCATATCCCCCTCATTATTTCGGACAAATTCTTCATCGGGTTTCATTAGCACCGCCCACCCGGAAGTCGGCCATATTGGAATATGTGCGTTTTTCATGTATTTTATGCATACTTTTACGAACTCCTCCTAGAGCGTTTATCGGATCCGCGTCAAATTTGGGTGGTATAATCCACCCACTACTGTGATGCTAAATTGCGAAGGGGATTTTTGATCGCTCGCACGGTGATGTCATACGTCATGTGCGAAGACGCCATTTTGTCACTTTTTAGGTATGGAACTTTGCGATACTCCTCCTAGAGGATTCAAGCGATCCATCTCAAAGTTGGGCAGCAGAATCTCAACACTTTCACGATGCTAAATTGCGAAGCTTTTGTGTTTTCGTGAAACGGCGTTCTTGTGGCAGCGCGGCGCATTTTGATGTTTCGCCATGACACAGGAGGCTGTTGTAACTTGACTTTACATAGTCCGATCTGCCCCAAATTTCACAAGCTGGATAATAGTCCAGGCCTGAAGACATATATATGCAATTATGAGTGAAAGTCATAGCGCCCCCTACAGGAAACAGGAAGTTGTTGTAAATTGACTATTTATTGTCCAATCTCCCCCAAATTTGACATATTTTATAAGAGACCCGTCCTGAAGACATATACATGGTATTATGCGTGATAGTCATAGCGCCCCTACTGGCAACAGGAAGTTGTAGTAAATTGACCATGTATTGTCCAATCTTCCCCAAATTTGACATGTTTTAAAAGAATCTTGGCCTGAAGACATGTACGTGGTATTATGAGTGAAAGTCATAGCGCCACCTACTGACAACAGGAAATGGTTGTATACTGCCAGCCACCCTCATAGAAGTGCTTTAAAGGACGCCCCACATGTTCTCACAGTTCATTTCCAGCGCCACATGCTCCAAGCAGAAAATTCACTCTAACTGTTGCGTGCAGTTTCCGACTTTCACGGGAATGCACGACAGCGGGTACCCCGACGTGCGCTTTCCCCAGACGTGCCCACGGGGGCGAGGGCCCGTTCATCGCTGCTTGCAGCTTTAATTATTATTATTATTATTATTTTTCCGCTGGGAGATTGCGTTTTTGGGACCTTTCCCATCCCCAAAAACTCACCATAAGTGGAATATGCATCAGAAGTGGCGCGAAATTCAAAGTTTCTGTAGTGACCCCGGCTCGGGTGTCTCCAGGGGGCGAGATAGCGCCCCCTAATGTAGGCAGTTTTTCAGAGAAGTTTCTTCGATCTTCACGAAATTCAAGTATGTCATTGCTCACATCCTCATACCTGGATTAAATATTTTTGAGATTTTTTCAGCCAACAGGAAGTCAGCCATGTTGGACTTCCTGCGTTTTTTTTAAATTTACGAACGCATATTTGAAGACTTTAGGATGCACAAAAAATTATGAAACTTTACACGCACATCCAAACTAGTAATTACTTTATTTTCGTGGTGAAATTTTGCATGGGCGTGGCATGTTTGCTCTCTAGCGCCCCCTTATGTCTTTTAGATATGGAACATACCTTGAGGTACTCGGAATCGCATGAAACTTGGCAATATGATGGACAACTGTGAACTTCATGTAAATATACAGCCATTATGTTCAGTGGGTTTAGCCGGCTCTCTAGCGCCCCCTAACGCGTGGAAGGCCGTAGTTTGGTCAAAGTTGATCCGATATTCATGAAAATTTGGTAGGCATATCCCACCCATTATTTCAGACATATTCCTCATCGGGTTTCATTAGCTCCGCCCACCGGGAAGTCGGCCATATTGAATTTTGTGCGTTTTTCATGTATTTTATGCATACTTTTATGAACTCCTCCTAGAGCGTTTATCGGATCCGCGTCAAATTTGGGTGGTATAATCCACCCACTACTGTGATGCTAAATTGCGAAGGGATTTTTGATCGCTCGCACGGTGATGTCATACGTCATGTGCGAAGACGCCATTTTGTCACTTTTTAGGTATGGAACTTTGCGATACTCCTCCTAGAGGATTCAAGCGATCCATCTCAAAGTTGGGCAGCAGAATCTCAACACCTTCACGATGATAAATTGCGAAGCTTTTGTGTTTTCGTGAAACGGCGTTCTTGTGGCGGCGCGGCGAATTCTGATGTTTCGCCATGACACAGGAGGCTGTTGTAACTTGACTTTACATAGTCCGATCTGCCCCAAATTTCACAAGCTGGATAATAGTCCAGGCCTGAAGACATATATATGCAATTATGAGTGAAAGTCATAGCGCCCCCTACAGGAAACAGGAAGTTGTTGTAAATTGACTATTTATTGTCCAATCTTCCCCAAATTTGACAGATTTTATAAGAGACCCATCCTGAAGACATATACATGGTATTATGGGTGATAGTCATAGCGCCCCCTACTGGCAACAGGAAGTTGTTTTAAATTGACTATACATTGTCCAATCATCCCCAAATTTGACATGATTGATAAGAGACCCATCCTGAAGACATATACATGGTATTATGCGTGATAGTCATAGCGCGCCCTACTGGCAACAGGAAGTTGTAGTAAATTGACTATGTATTATCCAATCTTCCCCAAATTTGACATGTTTTAAAAGAGTCTTGGCCTGAAGACATGTACGTGCCCCGACGTGCGCGTTCCCCAAACGTGCCCGCAAGGGCGAGGGCCCGTTCATCGCTGCTTGCAGCTTTAATTAGGGCCCGAGCACGAAAGTGCCAGGACCCCAACGGTGTCCTGGCATGAAGTGCGAGGAAACCTATTGTTTTTCTACAGATTATTATTATTATTATTATTATTTTTCCGCTGGGAGATCGCGTTTTTGAGGCCTTTCCCATCCCCAAAAACTCACCATAAGTGGACTATGCGTCGGATCTGGTGGGAAATTCAATGTTCTGGAGTGACCCGGCTCGGGTGTGTCCAGGGGGCGAGATAGCGCCCCCTAATGTAGGCAGTTTTTCAGAGAAAGTTTCTTCGATCTTCACGAAATTCAAGTATGTCATAACTCACGCCCTCACACCTGGATTAAATATTTTTGAGATTTTTTCGGCCAACAGGAAGTCAGCCATGTTGGACTTCCTGCGTTTTTTTAAAATATACGAACGCATATTTGAAGACTTTAGGATGCACAAAAAATTATGAAACTTTACACGCACATCCAAACTAGTAATTACTTTATTTTAGTGGTGAGATTTTGCTTGGGCGTGGCATGTTAGCTCTCTAGCGCCCCCTTATGTCTTTTAGATATGGAACATACCTTTAGGTACTCGGAATCGCATGAAACTTGGCAATATGATGGACACCTGTGAACTTTATGTAAATATACAGCCATTAGGTTCAGTGGGTTTAGCCGGCTATCTAGCGCCCCCTAACGCATGGAAGGCTTTAGTTTGGTCAAAGTTGATCCGATATTCATGAAACTTGGTGTGCATATCCCACTCATTATTTGAAACATATTACTAATTGGGTTTCATTAGCTCCGCCCACCCGGAAGTCGGCCATATTGAATTTTGTGTTTTTCGTGTCATTTATGTATTTTATGCATACTTTTACGAACTCCTCCTAGAGAGATCTTCGGATTCGCGTGAAATTTGGGTGGTATAACCCTAAAACTACTGTGATTCTAAATTGCGAAGGAAATTTGATCGCTCGAACGGTGATGTCGTACGTGAATTTTTATGGTTCGCCATGACATAGTAGGCTGTTTTTACTTGACTTTACCTAGTCCCATCTGCCCCAAACTTCACAAGCTCGATAATAGTCCAGGCCTGAAGACATATATGTGACATTAAAAGTGAAAATCATAGCGCCCCCTACAGGAAACAGGAAATTGTTATAAATTGATTATACGTTGTCCAATTTTCCCCAAATTTGGTATGCATATCCCACTCATTATTTGAAACATATTCCTAATTGGGTTTCATTAGCTCCGCCCTTCAGGAAGTCGGCCATATTGAAATTTGTCGTTTTTTCATGTCATTTATGTATTTTATGCATACTTTTACGAACTCCTCCTAGAGAGTTCATCAGATTCGCGTGAAATTTGGGTGGTATAACCCTGGATCTACAGTGATGCTAAATTGCGAAGGAAATTTTGATCGCTTGAACGATGATGTCATACGTGAATTTTGAATGTTCGCCATGACACAGTAGGCTGTTGTTACTTGACTTTACATGGACTGAGCAGCCTCAAATTTCTCAAACTGGATAAGAGACCAGGCCTGAAGACATATATGTGCATTTATGAGTGAAAGTCATAGCGCCCCCAACAGGAAACAGGAAATTGTTGTAAATTGATTATACATTGTCCGATCTGCCCCAAATTTGGTAGGCACATCCTGCTACTTATTTCAGACATATTCCTAATTGGGTTTCATTAGCTCCGCCCACCCGGACGTCGGCCATATTGGATTTTGTGCGTTTTTATGTAATTTATGCATACTTTTACGAACTCCTCCTAGAGAGTTCATCGGATTCGCGTGAAATTTGGGTGGTATAACCCTGAATGTACTGTGATGCTAAA
Source organism: Sebastes umbrosus (assembly GCF_015220745.1). NCBI lineage: Eukaryota > Metazoa > Chordata > Actinopteri > Perciformes > Sebastidae > Sebastes > Sebastes umbrosus. The sequence goes on from NC_051269.1 coordinate 2,432,220, forward strand.
TTGCGAAGGAAATTTGATCGCTCGAACGATGATGTCATAGGTGAATTTCGAAAGTTCGCCTTAACACAGGAGGCTTTTGTTACTTGCCTTTACCTAGTTCCAGCTGCCCCAAACTTCTCAAGCTTGATAATAGTCCTGGCTTGAAGACATATACGTGCCACGACAGCGAGTTCCCTGACGTGCGCGTTTCCCAGACGTGCCCGCAAGGGCGAGGGCCCGTTCATCGCTGCTTGCAGCTTTAATTATTATTATTATTATTAGGGCCCGAGCACGAAAGTGCCAGGACCCCAACGGTGTCCTGGCACGAAGTGCGAGGAAACCTATTGTTTTTCTACAGATTATTAGGGCCCGAGCACGAAAGTGCCAGGACCCAACGGTGTCCTGGCACGAAGTGCGAGGAAACCTATTGTTTTTCTACAGATTATTATTATTATTATTATTATTATTATTATTATTATTTTTCCGCTGGGAGATCGCGTTTTTGGGACCTTTCCCATCCCCAAAAACTCACCATAAGTGGACTATGCGTCGGATCTGGTGGGAAATTCAATGTTCTTGAGTGACCCGGCTCGGGTGTCTCCAGGGGGCGAGATAGCGCCCCCTAATGTAGGCAGTTTTTCAGAGAAGTTTCTTCGATCTTCACGAAATTCAAGTATGTCATTGCTCACATCCTCATACCTGGATTAAATATTTTTGAGATTTTTTCAGCAAACAGGAAGTCAGCCATGTTGGACTTCCTGCGTTTTCTTTAAATTTACGAACGCATATTTGAAGACTTTAGGATGCACAAAAAATTATGAAACTTTACACGCACATCCAAACTAGTAATTACTTTATTTTAGTGGTGAAATTTTGCTTGGGCGTGGCATGTTAGCTCTCTAGCGCCCCCTTATGTCTTTTAGATATGGAACATACCTTTAGGTACTCGGAATCGCATGAAACTTGGCAATATGATGGACACCTGTGAACTTTATGTAAATATACAGCCATTAGGTTCAGTGGGTTTAGCCGGCTCTCTAGCGCCCCCTAACGCGTGGAAGGCCGTAGTTTGGTCAAAGTTGATCCGATATTAATGAAACTTGGTGTGCATATCCCACTCATTATTTGAAACATATTCCTAATTGGGTTTCATTAGCTCCGCCCACCGGGAAGTCGGCCATATTGAATTTTGTGCGTTTTTCATGTATTTTATGCATACTTTTACGAACTCCTCCTAGAGCGTTTATCGGATCCGCGTCAAATTTGGGTGGTATAATCCACCCACTACTGTGATGCTAAATTGCGAAGGGATTTTTGATCGCTTGCACGGTGATGTCATACGTCATGTGTGAAGACGCCATTTTGTCACTTTTTAGGTATGGAACTTTGCGATACTCCTCCTAGAGGATTCAAGCGATCCATCTCAAAGTTGGGCAGCAGAATCTCAACACCTTCACGATGCTAAATTGCGAAGCTTTTGTGTTTTCGTGAAACGGCGTTCTTCTGGCGGCGCGGCGAATTTTGATGTTTCGCCATGACACAGGAGGCTGTTGTAACTTGACTTTACATAGTCCGATCTGCCCCAAATTTCACAAGCTGGATAATAGTCCAGGCCTGAAGACATATATGTGCCATTATGAGTGAAAGTCATAGCGCCCCCTACAGGAAAAAGAAATTGTTGTAAATTGACTATACATAGTCCAATCTTCCCCAAATTTGACATGTTTATAAGAGTCCAGGCCTGAAGACATATACGTGGTATTATGAGTGAAAGTCATAGCGCCACCTACTGACAACAGGAAATGGTTGTATACTGCCAGCCACCCTCATAGAAGTGCTTTAAAGGACGCCCCACATATTCTCACAGTTCATTTCCAGCGCCAGATGCTCCAAGCAGACAATTCACTCTAACTGTTGCGTGCAGTTTCCGACTTTCACGGGAATGCACGACAGCGGGTATCCCGACGTGCGCATTCCCCAGACGTGCCCGCGGGGGCGAGGGCCCGTTCATCGCTGCTTGCAGCTTTAATTATTATTATTTTTCCGCGCGGAGATCGCGTTTTTGAGGCCTTTCCCATACCCAAAAACTCACCAAAAGTGGAATATGCGTCAGAAGTGGCGCGAACTCCAATGTTCTGTAGTGACCCGGCTCGGGTGTCTCCAGGGGGCGAGATAGCGCCCCCTAATGTATTCAGTTTTTCAGAGAAGTTTTCTTTCGATCTTCACGAAATTCAAATATGTCATTGCTCACATCCTCATACCTCGATTAAATATTTTTGAGATTTTTTCAGCCAACAGGAAGTCAGCCATGTTGGATTTCCTGCGTTTTTTTTAAATTTACGAACGCATATTTGAAGACTTTAGGATGCACAAAAAATTATGAAACTTTATACGCACATCCAAACTAGGGAATTACTTGATTTTAGTGGTGAAATTTTGCTTGGGCGTGGCACGTTGGCTCTCTAGCGCCCCCTTATGTCTTTTAGATATGGAACATACCTTTAGGTACTCGGAAACGCATGAAACTTGGCAATATGATGGACACCTGTGAACTTTATGTAAATATACAGCCATTAGGTTCAGTGGGTTTAGCCGGCTCTCTAGCGCCCCCTAATGCGTGGAAGGCCGTAGTTTGGTCAAAGTTGATCCGATATTCATGAAATTTGGTAGGCATATCCCACCCATTATTTCAGACATATTTTCTCATCAGGTTTTCAGCTCCGCCCACCGGGAAGTCGGCCATATTGAATTTGTGCGTTTTTCATGTATTTTATGCATACTTTTACGAACTCCTCCTAGAGCGTTTATCGGATCCGCGTCAAATTTGGGTGGTATAATCCACCCACTACTGTGATGCTAAATTGCGAAGGGATTTTTGATCGCTCGCACGGTGATGTCATACGTCATGTGCGAAGACGCCATTTTGTCACTTTTTAGGTATGGAACTTTGCGATACTCCTCCTAGAGGATACAAGCAATCCATCTCAAAGTCAGGCAGCAGAATCTCAACACCTACATGATGCTAAATTGCGAAGCTTTTGTGTTTTCGTGAAACGGCGTTCTTGTGGCGGCGCGGCGAATTTTGATGTTTCGCCATGACACAGGAGGCTGTTGTAACTTGACTTTACATGGACTGAGCTGCCCACAACTTCACAAGCTGGATAATAGTCCAGGCCTGAAGACATTTTTGTGACATCATGAGTGAAAGTCATAGCGCCCCCTACAGGAAACAGGAAGTTGTCGTAATTGACTTATACATTGTCCAATCTTCCCCAAATTTGACATGTTTTATAAGAGTCCAGCCCTGAATACATATACGTGCCATTATGAGTGATACTCATAGCGCCACCTACTGGCAACAGGAAATGGTTTGTATACTGCCAGCCACCCTCATAGAAGTGCTTTAAATGACACCACACATGTTTCTCAACAGTTCATTTCCAGCGCCACATGCTCCAAGCGAAAAATTCACTCTAACTGTTGTATGCAGTTTTTCCGACTTTCACGGGAATGCACGACAGCGGGTATCCCGACGTGCGCGTTCCCCAGACGTTGCCCGCGGGGGTGAGGGCCCGTTCATCGATGCTTGCAGCTTAATTATTCTTATTATTATTATTTTGTTGTCTGCCGAATAGGCGCAAAATGCCGTGAGCTGGAATGAGCTAGAAACATGAAAACTTGGCACACTAACTGGAAATGATGTGCAGCTTGCTGCCCCAAGAACTATGACCCCAATCAACCACATGGTGGCGCTGTAATTAACGCCCAAACATGCGATTTTGGCAAGGCCACGCCCCGCACCACCGTAAGTCCGATTGACTTGAAACTTGAACAGACATGTGCAGCTCCGTGGTGATCTACAATAAAGCCTCTGGGACTACTAAAGTCCGCCTAACTAGATTTTCCGCCATATTGGATTTTTTGAAAAACACATTTTTGACATCTCCTCCTAAACCGTTGGTCCGATTGCTACCCAATTTTCTGAGGATCATTATTGGACTATTGTCATTCTAATGTTACAATAAAGCGTGTTGATACCACATTGCGTTATGAATCTGTTGACCAACGAAACTTTCAATGGGAGGAGCTTAGCAGGAAATTGGCCATAATTCATTGACCATTTAGTCAAATCATCACAAATCTTGGTAGATATCTTCAATACGTGTTTGGAAATAGGCGTACCAAAGCATTATCCGCTTGACCCATAGGGGGCGCCAAAACTGTCAAAAAACTCATATCACAAGATCCGGTGCACAGAATTTTATCAAATTTGGTGTACGTACTCTGGGGGCAAGTAATTAACCAAGATCTGAAGTTGTGGATATTGATCGGTACATGTGGGCGTGGCCCTATTCAGCATTTTATGCTAAATTATGCCTTTGCTTCAATTTGCTGTGAGCTGGAACGAGCTAGAGACATGAAACTTGGTACCATAACTGTACATGATGTCATAATGCTTCACATAAAATATGAAACAATTGGCCACATGGTGGCGCTATATAAATTTTCAAGGCCAGCCCCCTAACACCCATAAGTCCCGTCGATTAGAAATTTGACAGACATGTGCTGCTGAATGTGATCTACAAAAAAGTCTCTTGGACCACGAAAGTCCACTGACTAGATTTTTCCGCCATGTTGAATTCTTTGTGAAAAAACACATTTTTGACATCTCCTCCTAAACCGTAGGTCTGATTGCTGGCATCATTTTCTGCGAATCATCATTGGACCAGGCTCATCAAAAAGTATGCATAAAGCTTGTTGATATGTCATTGTGTTGTGAAGTTATTGACCAATTCATTTTTAAGGGGCGGGCTCAGCACATCAATAGACCTAACTTCACCAAGCCTTTGGCCCATCGTCTCCAAACTTGCAGCATATGTTCACAAGAGTGGCTGAAACATCCGCTGAAAGTTTCATTCAAATCGGCAACTAGGGGGGGGCGCTTTGAGCGCGAAAGGCTATAACCCGCGAAATGCCGCTTGCGGCTTTAATTTTTCTTTGAAATAATGCTTCCTTTTCAAGAATATGGTTGGTATTAATCTGTATTTGTTTTTAACTTTAAAAAAAAATGGTTGTCGTAAAATACTTGATCATTGTATCTCCCATGCCAGGTAAATATGAGTTGGATGCCAACTCGCATTGCTCAACACACAGCTTCACAACGTACACCCAGACACTGCTGCCACAGCAACACTGCCACTTTCCTGGACATTTAAATTTAGTTTTCCCTACATTTTTTCGAATATTTCATACATATCCTTTTATGTATTACGGTGATGTTATCGTCCTTTGATGTGATGTCAATCGTCCTTTGATGTATTCACACATTCTGGAACATTAGGCTAGTTTGGGTAGACACTTGAAGCGTGCTGCCACAATACACTCACAGTTGACAATCTCTACTCAGTTGGATATTTGTAACATACATATTTTTTTTCTTCAAAATACAGCTTCTTTCAAGAATATGGTTTCTATTAATCTCTATTTTCCATACGTACATTTTGAATAATCATAAATATCCTTTTAATGTATTACAGTGATTGTCATCGGCCCTTTGATGTGATGTCATCATCCTTTGATGTTGTTACACATTCTGGAACATTAGGCTAGTTTGGGTAGACACTTGAAGCGTGCTGCCACAAAACACTTACAGTTGACAATCTCTACTCAGTTGGTATTTGTAACATACATATTTTTTTCTTCAAAATAATGCTTCGTTTCAAGAATATGGTTTGTATTATCTTGTATTTGTTTTTAACTTTAAAAAAAAATTATTGTCATAAAATACTTGATCATTGTATCTCCCATGCCAGGTACATATGAGTTTGATGCAACTCGCATTGCTTAACACACAGCTTCACAACGGTCACCAGACACTGCTGCACAGCAACACTGCCACTTTCCTGGACGATATTTCAATCAGAGAGACTTGTATGAATTGAATGATGATTTTTACAAAAATGCACGAATTATGAATAGTAACAGTCTTTGGCGATTTAGACCTTATGTGACATAATAAGGGGGAAGTGATGCCGTAGTTGGATTTAGGATTATTCCCCCCCGGGTCTAGACACTGGTGATGGTGGTAGTTCAATTCAATTCAATTCAATTTATTTTTGTATAGCGTCAAATCATAAACAGAAGTTATCTCAAGACGCTTTATATATATATATATATATATATATATATATAGGGTAGGTCTTAGACCGTACACCCTAGTTTAGAGACCTAACAAGATCCACCAAGCGCGCTGTGGCAGGAAAAACTCCCCGATTACTTGAAGAAACCTGGAGCAGAATGCGGGCTCAGGGCGGGTGGCCATCTGCCGAGACCGGCTGGGGGGATGGATAGATAGATAGATAGAGAGAGAGAGAGAGAGGAGAGAGAGAGAGGAGAAGAGGAGAGAGAGAAGCAGCCACAAGATAATGGCCTAGCAGCTGTAATAGCTAATACAAGTAGGACTGATAACACAAAATCAATAGTAGTGGATGGAAAGAGTGGTAATACAACTATCGGAATTGATATCATTGGGGTCGTCCTCAGACGGGCTTTCAAGCGGAGCTTCCAGCTGTCTCAGTCCACCATACATTCTTGGCTAGCTCGCGCAGCACTGTCCAGCATCTCTCCTCAGTACGTCCATGAATGTTGGTGTGGGACGGCCCTGTGATCGATGCCCGTGCGTTGGTTCCCGTAGCATCAGCATGCTTGCTGGGAGTTCTTGATGTCTTTGGCGGTGACCGAGAAGATTGATGCAGATCCGATGAATGAAGTGGAGCAGGATTGCTCTGATTGGCATGAATCTGGAGGTGATGGGGTGGTGGAGGGTCGCATCCGTTTGTGCTGATACTGACGCTGAAAACAGCATAGAGGAGAACAGTTTTTAACTTTTGACAGCGACAATGTGATTGGTAGGGAGCTATGGCAAGCTCTGATTGGTCACTGAAAAGAGAGACGCCCATAATCAGCTGACATAGTAATAGCCCATGATGAGAGAGACCCAGAATGAATGACAATGAATGAGATTGCACCCCTAGTCTTCCTGACTGAATTTACGCATAAGCTTCATTTATCTGGCGTGGTGAGGAAGTTGTGTTGCTCTGGCTCTATCTACCTGGCGTGGAGAGGAGGTTGTGTTGCTCTGGCTCTATCTGTTGGCATGGAGAGGAGGCCGTGTTGCCCTGGCTCTATCTGTTTGGTGACGCTGGGAACTGCTTGACATCCTCCTGGATCCACCTTCTCACATACTGTATGTTCACATAACATGTATATTTTTTGTCATATGGATTGACTATGTTGTATTTTCATGATGTTGTTACTCTGGACAAACACGACATCTATTGCACGTCTGGCCATCCCTGGAAGGGGGGATCCCTCCTCTGTTGCTATTCCTGAGGTTTCTAAAAAAAAATCTTTTCTCCCTGTTAACGTTTTTTTTTTTTTTGTGGGGAGTTCGTACTTATCAGATGAGAGGGTTGTACTGTAAAGGACAGAGGGTGTCGTATCCTGTAAAGATTGCAAAGCAACCCGAGGCAAATTTGTGATTTGTGATTTTGGGCTATACAAATAAAATTTACTTGACTTGACTTTGTCATGGCCGTTTGCACATGTTACCGCTGCACAAGGCGCCCTTTAGCACAGACTAACAGTAAACGCTCTGAGAAAGTGGGCCGGGAGTGTGGTGGACGTAGCTTAAGAGCGAAAAGACACAAACACTTTGATCCAGGGGACCGCTGTTTATGTCCCCTGGTTTCAGTTTCACATTACAATCAGCTGTTTGTTTGTGTCCCGTGTTAACAATGTTCAGTTCCATTTTCACTTTAGAAACGTAGTTTTAAGGCCAACCACTGTAGTTTTTCCTAAACCTAACTAAGTGGCTTTGTTGCCTAAATCGTATGTGACGCCAAGGTGGTAACTATAGTGGCTTTGATGCCAAAAATAAAGTGACGCCAAGGGGCATATGACAAAGCAGCAGCATGTGACGAGTTGGGATGAGAACAGGTTGGCATTAAACCTGTGAAATCTAAGACAGCTTACAATCACATTTGTCTTCCTCTGACGTGCTATTTGCTGTGCTGTAGTAAATACTTGTAGGTCTTCCCTTTATACAAAGTTTCCATGCAGGGAATATAAAAATAAGAATTTAACTGAATGAAAATCCAACATAATCACACCTCACAGCTACCCTCGGTAACATGTCAAGAAAATAAGTGTTTCAATGCAGAGACAGAGTAACTGGAGAACACAGCTCTCTTCCACAATGCTCTGCAAAACACAGCCCCTGCCATGGTAACAGATGGTCAGCCTTGCGCTTTGCAGCAATGATTATTTTCCATGGCAACATAATCAAAAGTTGCATGGAAACAATCATAGGCATGCCAGCCAGATCTGAACAGTGCCTTTTCCTATTCCTTCTTTTACCATTTTCATTCTGTTTACAGAGACTGATAATGCCAAGGTTTAACATCACATGTCCCACATCTTTTTCTCATATTGCTTCTTATTGGCAAAATCCTATTTAACTGTAGCTTTTATAAAAACATAATGTAAGAGCTTGATTGATTCTTTCATTTGCATGTGAAAGTGAACATAAGAATAAAGCAGATAGATACGCACACCAAATTAGCTCCCGTTGGAAGGATTTTTATTATGCCTGTAACGGTTATGCTCCAAACGTTACATTTCTGTGATCCAGCACCCATCCTATCAGACACGTGATACTGCGTGACTCACCGTGTTTTATTAAAGGAAACAGAGGAAACAGGAGAGAACAACATCCAGAATTGACATTATTGCTTAGGTTGTAATTATTTCTCCAATAAATCATGAAGATAATATGGCAACATTGAACAAAACACCTCCTGGGACACATTTACTGCTCAACTCTGTTCAATTCTGCTTCAGTGTTGAATTAGATCAAAAACACAACACAGCAGTGATATCATGATTGATGTCCTGCCCCTTTTGTTTGGTCAACCATAAAACTGTCTCAGGCACCACTGTCAACTGCACTTATTTCCTCATCATTACCAGTTCACATGATGGTGCTTGAACAGCTGTATACACAGTTTGATTAGAAAAAGTACATTTCTTAAAGTTTAGAACAAAACAAACAACTGTACCAGTCTGAACTGATTTTTCTGTGGCTGTGGGGGGAGGTGCTGTTTGCAACTTTAGTGTTGCCGGGCAGTGAAGACAGCAGGCAGGTGGATCCGTTCCTGTTTTAGGAGTGGAGGCTGGATGCCTCCTTTTGATAGGATGGACCAAGGACTAGTAAGTGGATTTGCTGGGCTTCACGTGCTGAATCTTCTTCACTCGACATATAACCTCTCGTCATATCCAGCATGTGCCTGCTGCCAGTGCTGGCATCCCGGCAGCTGCTGCCTGTGAATGCTTCTGTGGGTGCTTCCTGATTCTATGGGAGACTCCATGCTCGTGTCCCCATGTGGGGTTTTGTCACCCGACCGGGGAGAGATATGTTCTTCAACAATTTTCATGTTTAATGTCTGTATTGTCTTGTTAAGCGTTTCCATTCATGATTTACTGTGAAAATAGATTTTAGTAATTTGACACCCTGGAGGGGGTTCAGTGAGAAGCAATTCTGGTGCCTAAGGAAACCCTCTGCCTTCCCCTAGTGGTAGAAATGGTGTTCACCTGCCCATAGTTTGAAGTGGTCCTTCATTGATTGCTGTGATTATGATATGTGATTGCAGTGTGCTCATTGGTGTGCACTTTGATATCACATTCCATTGGTGATTAGTGTACTGATTGCTATGCGCTTTGACATAGTGTGCAGTGTTTCTTCAAGGGTGTGTGTTCGGGTCGTAGGGTTGTGACCTGAGTCGGTTCATGAGTTGACCTCTGTGCAGGCTTTCTGCCTTGTGATGTCCTAGTTTTTAATGAATTTATCTATTTAATAAAGGCTATATTTGTTGTACTCAATTCCTGTGTGTGTGTGTGATATTCTCTTGCCTCTGGACACTGGACCAAACTGGGTTAAAGTGGCAGTAGGCAGTATATTTTTTGGCATCATTGGGCAAAAATTCCATAATAACCTTTCAGCATATTGTAATTCAAGTGTTCTGAGAGAAAACTAGACTTCTGCTCCTCCTCATGGCTCTGTTTTCAGGCTTTAGAACATCTAGCCCTATATATCATTTACAAATCTGCAGATGTTCTTTAACTAATGGATTTTTTCCAAAGAGAGAACAATATTATATAAATGATACTGAGACTTGGTAATGATTTATTTCAGCCAATTACTCTTTTTTAGTATTTTGGTCTCCCTCTTGCCTCTCAAAAATAGGAGGAGCAACCTCCTCTGCCTCTATGGACCAGCCTCCACTAGTCGAGACGCTGTCCACTATAGTGGAGGCAGTGAAGACACATCAGGCTAAAGCTTCTAGTCAACAGAAGACCAATTTTGACTCTGAGTGAACTTTCAGTATTACTCTGAAGGGGAGCTGGTGGGATTTTAAAACAAGACTAGGAAAGAGGATTGTGTCCCAAGCTTTAAAGCGCTTTAAGGGCCCTATAAGATCGTAGAGAGGGTCACAGAAGTGTTGTATTGTGTGGCATCTAGAGGGGAGGGGTCAGAGATGGTGATACCTTTCAACCGCCTTAAATCCTATTTGTCTCCCTGTCCAGGACCAGCACCGACTCAGGATGACGATGTAGCAGGGCCCTACCAAGGCAGAAGGAAAGGCCTCCATTTTCTTTGTCAATTTGGAGTGTCTTAAATTTGCACTTCCTTTTCAGCACCTCAATTCTTGAACTAAAGTCCAGTACTAGTTTCGACCATCTTGTCACATCCTTCTGTATCCTAGTATTTATTATATTGTAGTTTTATTTCATATACTTTGTTCAAATCCGGAGTGATTAGCACTCCCAGATATTTTATTGATTTTGCTTCCCACTTCAAATTTATATTTTCTGCCTGATTCCCTGCCTTGGTGTGTAGTTAGGAGAGAGTACCTGTGTTTTTGTGATGTTCAATTTATAACCCGACATCAGACCGTCATCACGTATTTTCATAAGGTTTGGAAATGTGGAGTTTGGGTTCTGGAGTTAGGTAATAATATCATTTGCAAAAGTCCTATTATATGATCCTCTTTTGCTATATTGATTCCTTTCAGCTCTTTGACTTGTCTGATAGCTTGAGCCAGAGGCTCTATGAATATTGCAAAACAGGAGGGGCTAGGCAGCAGCCTTGGCGAGTTGCCTCTAAACAGCTTAAAAGTGCCTGTCAGATGGCCATCGATCTTTACTCTCGCTGTAGGATCTCTATATAAAGATGGTATGCACCTAATGAATTGGTATTAAAACCAGCCTCTACAGCACTCCCATACAGAAAAGGCAAGCGGACTCTATCAAAAGCCTTTACCCCGCGTCTTGGCTGACCAGAGCTGGCACTTAGATTCTGTTTATTTGCCTGTTCTATATTTGTAAGCTTCTTCTGATGTTATCCTGTTTGTCGGCCTTTTATAAACCCTGTCCCAGTCAATCCAGCGATCCAGTCTATCCAGCGGTCCAGTCCAGTCCAACCCAGCTCTTTAATCCAGTCCAATCCAGTGGCGATTCCTGTATCCGGTCTTGGCTCCTCCCGTACTCCTACCACGCCATCTGCCCGTCCGGCTGTCTCGCCAGCCCCGTCCGAAACTGTGAAAGCAACAGAGACACCAGGACAGTAGTGTGTTCCCCAATGCTAGGCTATCACCAACTCCAGCTACAAGCTTTCCTGGCCTGTCTCATGTGTGTCCGCCACTTAAATGTTACCACAAGGGAACTTCCGATTTCCCTGGGCGGCAGGAGACTAACTGCCGACCTAGGTCTGAGTGAAACTGCACTGGTGGACACGGTCTGCTGCATGTAGTCACACCGCACTCGCTGGTCACTCGGGGCTGGTAGGTATTATACATCAGGAGAGCTGTTTCTGCTGCACCAGCCGGTCCCTGGACTGTTTCTCTGACTGAAGAACCCCCGTCTGCTGCGAGCCGCTCTTTCCTTTTCTCCTCTCCGTCTGTGTGCATCTCGTTATTGCATGAGGCTTCGCCATAGCACCTGTCGCTCCTCCTGTAAATTCAGTTTCCTTGATTGGAGGTGTGGCTGTACCAAGGGTCATAGCTCCAGTTCATCAGCATCTCAAATAAAACACACTTCAATCCACGTATTAAAAGCAACCCAACAATTTAAAAGGTAGGTGCACCTACAACACAACACCTCAGGAAACAACCTGCAGGGATAAACAATGCAAAATAGAATAAAAAACAACCATAAAACATGCAGCATGCACAAGGCATTTTTGACCCTGTCACACATGTCCCATACGATGGTTGGGTTTACTTGGCTCAAATCAAATAGAAATGTAAAGAATTTTGTTTCATTCTCCAGAGGAGCATATATATTTGTAAATGTGACCAATGTGACCATTTTGGAATTTGAGAGTTGGAAATCATAGTGGCCACTCCTCTTTTTCAACTATTTTTAACATTAGAACTGAAATAAGAGTTTAGGTACCCAAACCTTTTCATCTTGTCATGTGTGTCTCCTGTAAAAATATACGTGTATTATCCTTTTCATTGTTGCTAGCACTTTACTACTCCTCTTGACTGGGTTACTCAGGCCATTCACGTTTAAGGAAGACATTTGCAAGTTATGTGACCATGTCATACATATTCCAAGTAATAAATAATCTAGTAGCCCCAAAAACAAAAAGTGAACAATAACTATAGAACACAAATGTGAACAAACCTCCAAACTGGCAGGAGGCTCCTGCACCTCCTCCCATGTGACCCCGTTGGTGGGTCGAGGGTGAAGCTTCTATATAATACATATATAAAAAGTGTAAAAAAACAAAATTATCGTAGTCGATTCAGTGTCACCATATTTTGACAGTCATACCAGACTGTGTAGTTTAAATCCACGTTCATGTTTGCTCGGCACGTCCCCTCTGGAACTCCTGGAGTTTATCCCTTGCTTTCTGGGCGGCGGCCCGCAACCTGCTGCCATCCCAACAGCTCACAAAGCCGTGTTTCCAGGCTGCTCTCTCCCTCAACTATCTCTGGCTCTTCAACAGGGAATCTGCATATCTTCAACTCCCACTGCGTCTCCTGTGCACTGTTGTATGTTTCAGACCCCCGTATCCCAGTGGATCCGCATCTTCGTGTATGGTGTTTGTAAGCAAATTCCATTTTTCTTTAGGGCTTTCTTTATCCCAATGTATTCCCTGCACTTCTTGACTATCTCAGTCGCATAATCATGGTCAAAGTAGAGAGTTCTGTTGCCCAGTTGAATCTTCCCCCTTTTCCAAGCTTCTCTCAGTACCGTCTCCTTGGTTGTAAACTCCTGGAAATTGATAATGATTGGTCTCGTGGGGCTTGGGGTCGAGGTTTGTTTGCCAGGGACCGATGAGCTCGTTGTATTTTTAGACCAATCTCTTGTGGTAATGGCAGCTGACGTCTGAGGAGTTTCTCAATGAATTGTGGTACCAAGTTTCCCTCCTCTTCCTCTGCCATACCAAAGATGTGCATGTTGTTTCTCCTAGACCAGAACTCTAAGTCCATTAATTCTCCCCACCCCCCCAACCCCAAAACCCCCAGTGGTAGAAGTGTTTTTCACCTGCCCATAGTTTGAATTGGGCTCAACTGATTGCTGTGCATTTTGATATTGTGTTCCATTAGTGTACAGTGTGCTGATTGCTGTGCGCTTTGACATAGTGTGCATTGTTTCTTCAAGGGTGTGTGTTCGGGTCGTAGGGTGGAGTCTATTAGGAGTTGACCTCTGTGCAGGCTTTCTGCCTTGTGATGTCCTAGTTTTAATGAATTTATCTATTTAATAAAGGCTATATATGTTGTACTCTATTCTTGTGTGTGTGTGGTGATATTCTCTTGCCTCTGACACCGGCCCAGACCGGGTTAACAGAGGTGGTGGCACCACAAACTCTTTAACAACTAAAGTTGATTACAAGATCCTGTATATGTTTCTCAGGTTTTGGTAGTAAACAATGCAGAGCTAAAGGAGAGTGAACATTGGATCATGTGTACAGTAACATGAGTCCAAATGATCATGCTAATGGTACTCCATATCTGCTGGAGTAGCCCGCTGTTTGCTAACATGTTAGTTGGCTTTTTGTTTTCAACACTTTCTGCCCTCTAGTGGTCAAAAATCATCAAAGCAACTTGAGGTAGGCAACGGCCTGGGGTCCCAATTAAAAGGGCCCCAAAGAGCTATAGATTTATTAGGATGTTTAGATAGAAAAATATTGAATAATGTTACTATTCTCACTCATTGTACCCCAAAATATCTTACAAAAGGCCCCTAAAGCCTTTCAAAAAGATGCAATGTACTGTGTTCTTCTACTTAAGAGGAAAACATTGTAGTACTACATTTACCTGACAGAGAAATGTTTACTGGTTATGTTGCAGATTCAGATTTGACTCACAAAATAAAACAATTCAAATATGATGCATTATTGGCCAGCATCATATTAGAATTGAAAGCTCCACCTTGAACAGACTCATAAGTACATTGTGCTGATAATGCCTCTCTTTCACTCTTCACTTGAAGTAAACTTTTGAATGCAGGACTTTTACTGTGCTGTAATAACAGTTTTACCATTAATAGTTAATCAGCCTACTTCTTCTACCACTGCCAATACCAACATTCCCAGTTGGAGAGGGGGAAAAGTAAATCTAGACACTGTTTGCCTGGGGCCCCCAAATCACTAAATCAGCCCACGAAAAACACGCCAAGGTCGCTGTTACTCAGAAACATCGATGAAATACACTCAGAATTCATTTCCAAATAGACGTATTAGTTTTTTCCTTTGACATAACCACTGCCGTTATATATGCAAGGTTTAGAAGTTAATTCATATGTTACGGTCTCAGAAGTGACCGTTCGTTATTGTGTATCTTGTTGTATGTTGCTGTGCTGCGCTCTCCCTGTGCTCTTTTCTTTTGGTGCGCTCTGCTGTCCCTTCGCTCTGAGATGACGTCATGTCTAGGGGATCCCCTTCGGGGCCACGCCTTCGGACCGCCCTCAGGTGGATGCCCTTAGTTTCCCGCCGTTTGTGGTCCTGCCTCTGACACGTCCCACCTGGTTATCCAATCACCAGCCGGCTGTGCCCGTGGAAAGATTTAAAGGCCAGCTGTGACTAAACCAAGGCGGGCAGTTATTATCATTGATCTGTTCCCCGTGCCTCTCGATTGTTGTTGTAATTGTTAACTAGAATGTGTACAGGTCCAACTGGAGTCAGTGGACTTTAGATTGTTGTGTGAGCTGTTAACTAGTCTGAGGTACTCGGTTGTGGTTATATTTAGTTGTGAATAGCGCAGTTGCTTAAATTGTCTGTGGTTAGGGATCATTCAGGGCTAGGGTGTGTGCCTTTTTTGATCTCCTTTTCGGCCACCCTAAACCCTCGTTTTCATTTATTATTAATTCAAACTATTGTATGTTTTATTTTGCTTTAATTTCAATCACCATCAATAAACAAGTGATTGCCTGATAACATCGGCTCAATGTTACATCCTTTACCCCTACACCAACTCCGGGTTGTAACATCATATATTTGAGTTAAGTTACTAGAACTATATTTACAATGTTTACACCGTTTATTATTTACAAATTTATGTTTACAAGATTATTATTTAGATATTTACATGTTCAAATATTTACGGCAGCATCTTTGAAATAGTTCTAATAATATCTTGAATCTGCCTTTAAGTATCTTCCTGACAATGACCTTAGTCCAGGTCCTTCTGGCCTCTGATTGGTTAGTTCTGGAATATGTGAGTTAGGAACAAGGAAGTGTTGTTGTTGTTGTTGTTGTTGTGAAACTGACGAAGTGGGAAGAATAGTAAAGTGGCTGCTTAAAAACGTATCCGTCTCCATCCTGCATGTTTATTCTCCTAAAGAGTGATCCACCACCACACAACGAACCCTCACATTACATAAAGAAGAGCATGGATTTCATTAGCAGAGGTATTTTGCTGCCGCTAACGTTATTACAGTAGCAGTTTAAGTCAAGTATTTTACCAGGGAAATACAGCCTTGCTCATGGGGGAAAAACACACACAAGTCGTGGCTTGCTCATGGTCACACCAGGGAAATACAGTCTGGTTCCATTCCTGTTGGCTATCCGCTCGTGTTGACTCCAGGGAAGTGAAGAAGAGTTTGGTTGTAAAGTGAACATCAGTCAATGAGGACATTCAAATGGCCATTCAGAACGATTGCTTGGCTGACGTTAGACTCCAGGTATTGCTGCTTGTCAGGGGCTCGTTCCAACATTGTCGGAACGTGGTCTGCCCCAAGACATTATGCTTGTCTCAGTCTGTTGAGCCCTGGAGCCCTCCCCTGCTGCTGCACAGAGTGTTGCATGCTTATTTATTCAAAGTTGATTCATATTGAATCACATCAACACACACATCCTTGGGCCCCCAGCAATACACCCACCAAGTGTGAGGTTGATGGCATGAACGGTTCTGGAGATATGGGAACAGCACACAGAGGGACAGACGGACAGGCAGACAGAGAGTCCTTACTTTTTTTTAGTATAGTATAGATGAATGTATAGAAACGCTGTCCTTCCTTCCCTAAAAAATAGAATAAATAAAGGTATGTTCACTCAGCACTCGTCTTATTATAAAAAACTTTTTCTGCTCAGAGACTAAGCGACCCCTATGTCTTGGTGTTTACTAGGAAATGGTGCATTTTTTTCAGTTTAATCCCTCTCCCTGGCCGGCCAGGGCAGTCAGATGACAGGCGCTAATCTCTTGACTGCCTGCCTGACTGCCTGCCTGCTTACTAATGTGGGATTAAAACCTAGCACGCCTCCATCACGTAGCAGGCTCTCAACCCAACAAGTGGGGTCAGTGGAGATGATGACTCAAATGAAGTGGAGCAGGAGGATGAGGAGCTGTGTCGCCTATATTTTTTTAAAACTCTCTTTCTTACCACTTTAATTGTCTCTAAGCCATGTTCCCCTGTATGTGTTTGTTCCTTCCCTTATTATTATATTTCAAGCACTTAAAGCTGAAGTAGGCGAGATTGGAGCAAATAAGAAAACGGTCAATATATCCTGACAGTAGTACATGAAACAGGTAACCTGAAAAAAATCATGTTCCTCTGTGTCCTCTGTGTCCTCCGGTACTCCTAACGGCATCTGCAAGATTTCATAGACTGGAGGAAAACAAGCAGTAAGAGCTGATCTGAGGTCTGCTGTCCAGCTGCCGTCTATGTCTGCCAATCACTCGTGAACTCCGATCAAACGGTGAAACTAGGCAGCGCTGATCAAATATGAATCAATATTATGTTACTTTAATGCCTATTTCTCTCCATCTCGCCTCATCTTGTAGTTCATGGTTTAGCTGTAAAATGAGAAAGTTTGTGACCCGGCAGCCATGTTGAGATCTCTTGATGGAATAACAAGCACCGTTCACATGGCCGGAGCACAGCCAATAGTCTTTACCAAATCATCTTGTCCGCAACAGAGAGGGGGACAAGTGGAAAACGGCATTCAACACTCCACTAGGCCACTTAGGCCTTGTTCAGACCTGGTATTAACATGCGTCCTCAGTGATCACAAGTGGACAGCTCTAAGTACAGGTGTGAACACACTCAAGACGCATTGAGGACGCATTGAGATCGGATCTTTCAGACCACATTCAGAGGTGGTCTGGGCCACGTATGACCACATTCTTTTAGCAGTGTGTAGTGAATGCATCCTGGGCCACATTAAGGACCGCCTACTCATCTGATGTCCAGCTGGGATCACCGCGTCCCTCAGGTGAATAAACAGGCAGACACAGGCGCTTGTCAGCATGGAAACGGCCTCTGTCCTCTACTGGATATAGACTATTATTATCGTACTGTCGGAGATGTGTTCTTGTTCCGCTGCTTTGAGCAGAGCTGACGCCCGCCCGCTCGCCCGCCCGCTCGCCCGCCCGCCTGTCGTCTGTCCTCCCCGGCTCTCTGGAGCTCTGTACCCCGCTGTTGTCTGGCAAAAGCAGCGGTGCCGGCGGCGCGGAGGTCCCCGGGGACCGCCGGTACAATAACCTTTTATTTTGATTTTAATAAAATGTACCAGAATTCATGAATATGTAGGATATTACTACTGACATTCATGTAATATTACGTCACAATGGCTGCTACCGTGTGTTTACTACGTGTTTATTTGCATATAGAGCGGGGAAGTGAGATCGGATCACAAGTGGTCACTGAAGACGCATGTGGCAACGCATTCTAATGCCAGGTGTGAACAGACGCACTTAAAGCTGTCCACTTGTGATCCAATCATTGAGGACGCATGTTAATACCAGGTGTGAACAGGGCCTTTGAGTATCTGGTAATGCCATTTGGACTTACTAATGCCCCTTCTGTGTTTCAGAATCTGGTGAATGATGTGTTAAGGGATGTGATGACATTTTGTTTTTGTCTATTTGGATGATATCTTGATCTTCTCCAAAGACCCTGAAGTGCACCAGCAGCATGTACGTCAAGTTCTCCAACAAGCTTTTTAGTAAAGCTGAAAAATGTGAATTTCATGCTTCATCTGTGTCTTTTTTGGGGTATGTTGCACAGGGGCAAGTGCAAATGGATCCCTCCAAGTTATCCACAGTCACAGAGTGGCCAGCCCACACCAACTGAAAACAGGTGCAGCGCTTTCTGGGGTTTGCCAATTTCTACAGGCGGTTTATTCGAAACTACAGCCGTCTGGCAGCACCTCTCACCGCTCTCACATCTACCTCCACTTCATTCTACTAAACCCCCGAGGTGGAGTCAGCATTCCTGGAGCTCAAGCACCACTTCACGTCAGCCCCGGTCCTCACTCAACCTGACCTTGAGCTCCATTTCATTGTGGAGGTGGATGTGTCTGACACTGGGATTGGTGCTGTGCTTTCTCAACATTCCCCCTCTGACCAAAAGCTTCATCCATGTGCCTTTTTTCACAAAAGCTCTCACCTGCAGAAAGAAACTGACATCGGAAATTGTGAACTGTTGGCAGTTAAGTTGGATATGGAATAATGGTGCCACTGGCTGGAGGGTGCTACACTTCCATTCATCATGTGGACAGATCATAAAAACCTTTCCTACATCCAGACCGCCAAACATCTGAACTCCGAGCAAGCCAGGTGGGCCTTGTTTTTTGGTCGCTTCAATTTCACACTCACTTACTGCCCTGGTTCCAGGAATATCAAGCCTGATGCCCTTTCCTGACAATTTTCTGCTGACAACTCCAGCTCTGAGCCAGATACTATCTTGCCACCCACTTGCATCATTACTACCAACTCTTGGGAGATTGAAGCCCATGTCCATCTAGCCCAGCCGGACCAACCTGACCCACGTAATGGTCTTAGTAACACCTTGTTTGTCCCTAAACTCTGTGCGTTCTGATGTTCCCCAGTGGGCCCATTACACCCATCTGACATGTCACCCTTGTGTGAACCGGACTCCAGCGCTTCTGGTGGCCCTCTATGGAAAAAGATGTCCGGAAGTTTCTCTCAACCTGCTCAGTCTGTGAGCACAAAACAAGACATCCACTAAACCAACTTCTGGCTTGCTTCTCCCTCTCCTCACACCCAGCCGTCCCTGGTCACACATGACTCTGGACTTTGTCACTGAGTCCAGTGACAAAGGTAACACAATCATACTCACAATCATTGATAGATTTTACAAGGCAGCTCACTTTGTACCTCTCCCCAAACTCCCATCCTCCAGGGAGACAGCAGACCTGCTAGTAAATCATGTGTTGTCATGCCCAGTGACATTGTTTCTGACTGAGGACCACAGTTCACATCAGGTATCATTTCATTC
The DNA here is from genome assembly GCF_015220745.1 of Sebastes umbrosus. Taxonomy (NCBI): domain Eukaryota; kingdom Metazoa; phylum Chordata; class Actinopteri; order Perciformes; family Sebastidae; genus Sebastes; species Sebastes umbrosus. Next base: position 2,452,008 of record NC_051269.1, read on the forward strand.
TCACTGTGCAATATCATTTTCCACTTGTGCAATGTTGTTAATGGTAAATGGACTTGCATATATATAGCGCTTTTCTAGTCTTCCGACCACTCAAAGCGCTTTACACTACATGTCAGTATTCACCCATTCACACACACATCGATCGAACCACCGACCTTCCGATTGGCGGACGACCTGTCTACCCTCTGAGCCACAGCCGACGACAAAAGAGAAGTATGGACAGGAGACACTGCTTCACAAGCCATCTCATCATAACACCACATATATAATTCTATAGTTATGATTAATAGTCTGTTTATTGTCATTACTGTATATACTGCTCCTATTTTTATATTTCCTTCTTTTTAAATGGTTCATATTTTGTTTCACTTTGTTTAGCTCTTTTTTACTGTGTTAGCACTATCCCCTTTGCTGCTGTACACTGCACATTTCCCCACTGCGAGACTAATAAAGGAATATCTCATCTTATCTTATCTTATCTTAGGTATGGAGTTATTTCTGTTCCGCCCTTGATATTAATGTCAGTCTGTCCTCTGGATATCATCCCCAGTCTAAAGGCCAGACCGAGCAAGCCAACCAGGAAATGGAGACTGCCCTTCGCTGTGTGATACAGCAAATCCTTCAACCTGGATTGCCCAACTACCCTGGGTGGAATACGCCCACAACACACACCTCAATGCTTCTTCGGGTATGTCACCATTCAAATGTGCTTTTGGTGATTTCGAGGAAGTCGAGGTTGCAGTTCCCTCCATTCAGGACCACCTGCGCCGTTGTCATCGGACTTGGAAAAAGGCCCAAGTTGCCCTTCTTCGAGCATCCACCAGGCCACAGTTACAAACCAATCATTGCCATATCTCAGCTCCTGTCTACACCCCAGGCCAGACAGTATGGCTGATGTCTTCTAAAGACCTCCCCCTCAAAGTGGAGTCTAAGAAACTTGCCCCCTGGTTCATTGGTCCCTTTGAAATTGAAAGTATCATCAATCCCTCTGCTGTGCGACTAAAACGTCCTGCCTCTCTCAGGATTCATCCAACCTTTCATGTGTCCCTGATTAAACCTGTCTGCTCCAGTTCCCTTTCCTTCTTTCCTTTCCAGCTGCAGCGCCTCCACCACCCCGGATGATAGATGACCACCCTAAACTGTTCGACGTCCACCGCCGCTTGCAGTATTTGGTGGATAGGGAGGGTTACGGGACTGAGGTGCACTGCTGGGTGCCCCGTTGGCAGATTCTGGATCCCTCCCTCACATCCTGACAGGCCAGGTCGGACGCCAGATGGGGTACTGTTACATCTGCTCCGTCAACATTATGTTTCATGGTAACCTGTCTGCCTCGGAGCCACACCATATTATCACCATAATCCAGATCTCCTCAAAAACCCTGCTCAGTCATCTCCCCCCTGCCAGTTCGTCTGTGTTCTCTTTCGCCTGGTGTTTTGCTTGCTATTAACTCTGGCCCTACCTAATCCTCCTGGACAGCCAAGCCGGCCTCATTCACTATTCCTGCCAGTTCATCACGTACAATACAGTGGTGGAGACGACATTTGGCATTCATCATTGGACCATGTACGTATTCTGCAGGTTGTTGATTGGTAACATTGGAGCGTCATTTGACATGTTTTGGCCAAACACAGATAATCATGAAAAAAATGAAATTGATAGAAGAGGTACCGCATCATGGGAGGAACAGGACCTGCTGTCCTCCTCTACCCCCCCACGATGCCCACAACCAATTCACACACACACAGGCTGCCCTTTCCCCTCTGCCCTGCAGGTGTCGCTGTTGAAGCATTTTAATCAGGATTTGAATAACAGATGTTTTCCAAAGAAGAAATACAAATATTTTATAAATTACAATGAGATTTGGTAATGATTTATTTCAATCAATTACTCTCTTTTTCATATTTTGATCTCCCTCTTGCCTCTCAAAAATAGAGGATGAGTAACCTCCTCTGCCTCTATGGACCAGCCTCCACTGCTGTATGTTCAGTCTGTCATCTCTCTTTCCTCTGGGAGGAGCTAGTACATGTCTCTTCTTTTCCCCCTCACTCTTCCTCACTGTCCCTCCATCTTTATCATTTAACTCAGTTTATTCTGTATTTGACTGTTATCAGAAATGATTTAATCACAGCAAGAAACAAAAAAAAGAATTACTTGTAAACAAAGAAAACAAGTGAGGATAAAGAACAAAAAATGTGACAAAATCCAGCTCTACAATTCTGTCTAAAGACAAACATGTGTTTTTTAAATATCAAGAGTAAGAAAGAAATGAGAGGAAAACAATTGTTTGACATTAAACGGCCTTGCATTTTATCTTTCTCTCTCTGCCTCTTTCAGGAAGTATACCATCTTGATTTTTTGCCACTTTTCCTGTCACATGACCTCCCGTCCAAAAACACTAACAGTTACTGTGCAAACACAACTTGCACAGAGCTTCATCTTGGCTGCAGGCTGCTGTTTGTCAGACAGAAAGAGGGACTGAAAGAAAACAGACAAACATTTTATTTTCACTGTCTTCTGGTTTTCTTGTGTCCTTATTGCACTACACTAATTAATGGTGGCACTGCATTCCTTACATACATATTTTCTTGTCAGGTTCACTGAGAGCTGTTTCTTCTTACTTTGTATTTTTTTTATTTTTCCTTGGTCCTTAAATAACATAGCTACATAATCTATTGCATATCAAGCACTCACCATGAGTAGACTTAAGCTTTATTATATTCATCATATACAATCACGTACATACATGAAATTTAACCTATCCTAAGAATTGTAGGAGCAGTGAGCTGCTGTAAAGCGCCCAGGGACACTACAACATGCAGACAGTAGGAGCCGGGGATTGAACCGCTAACCTTGCGGTTCGAGGATGACCTCTCTACCCACTGATTTACAGCCGCCCCCTAGACAGGAAAGGTGACTTGAAAAAAGTTTTGTAGTTTGCTGTAGTCAGCTTGAATTCCTAGCATATGAATGGAATCCATTAATGATCCAGTTTCATTGTGAAAAAACTACTGTGGGACAATCCACCTCTCTGCAGTACGTCTGTATGATCCAAATAATTATATTTACCAGAATATGGCTAAATACAAAGCACAGGCAGTCTTTACCTTTAGCCCAACCAGATCTCATGGGAAGGCATAGAAATAGCATGACATTTTAATGACATTCCGCGTATTAGGCTTTTTGCGTGTCATTTCACGCCGCATCATTAGCATGAAACGGTCACGGTTATGTTTAGGCAACAAAACTACGGTAACGGCCGCAGTAAGGTTTCGGCAAAAAAAACAGGTTTAGGAAAATTGTAGGCTTAACTAAATAGCCCTGTTTCCTACAAAATCAAATCCCTATACAACTAAACTGCATTCTCAATTACGTTGCGAGGATAACGTATTTTCTCCCGAACGAACTGAGTGGTTAACGTTGTAAATTGAAACAAAACAAAACAATAAACAACAAAAATGCATGATTACATTTATTAAAAAAACATCATGGTTTAGCTGAAAATGACTACATTTGTTACAATATTTATGCTATGGACGTAAATTTAAATAAGTGAATGTTGACTTTTGGTTTCACACAGGACATGAACAGCAGTCTCCGGGGTGAAAGTCCTGTTTGACCCATCCACCACCCCAACATTCTCCCTTCACGGACTTCTGCAGACTATCATTACAAACGTATATGTGATACGTCAAAAACAAATGTAATATGCGACAGAACTCTTGAACAATCCCTCGAAACTCAATTCACAATGCAGTTCGTTGTAGGGGAATCAAATTTTTAGGAGACAGGGCTGTTTTTTTTTCAACCTTCTTGTACCCTAACCTCTGTGACTGTTTACATTGAAATATTATAGAATTCACTTCATAACTTGAATATTAGAATTGTATATGACTTTTTATTGTAAACTATAGAGATGTCTAGTGAGATGGACATTACATTTTGAAAAAATACAGCATTCTCCACATTGGAGAAAACTTCCAAGTTAACTTCTAATATGATTAATTAATTTGTTAATATTTTACAATTTAACTAAGTGAGGTCTGCATATATTTATAAAATATTTCTGCCATGCTGTTGTTTTTGCCCCTCTGTCCCTGCCTCCAGCCACCTCTCACTTCCCCCAAGGTCATGCATTTCAGAGGTATTTTCCAGAGCCGCCATGCTCCACTTGTTCCACTAATCCTGGTCAATCCTGGTGACTCACATATCCATCCGCCCACCTGTTAAAGATCCCCTCCAATCAAAAATAGTTTTTTCTTATGTTTATGTCCTGTAAAATGTCTGACTTTGACCACACTGACTTTCATCTGTGCAAAGTTGGTCACAAGAGAGGTGTTTTCACATTCCTCTACTGATGTGGGAGTCTGTGCACTTACCTAAAATCAAATTCAAACGTAACCCCGGGCTAGATTTGGTATGTCACAAATTTGAAAGCTAATCACTGTCTAATTGGCAAACGCCGACACATATCGACGGGAAACAGTCTTTAACACAACACCGGCAAAGAAACCTGAAACCTTGCTGAGGGGATCCAGAACTTCTCAATGAAGGAGAAAGAGTACATGTGCTTGCAGCACCTTTTCAGAGTTTAACTTTTTACGTGGGAAAACCACGTTAAATAAAATATGAATCAAAGAAAAGTAAAACGTGTCTGGAGGGGAACTTGAAAAACCTGCTGACACACCTGCTGCCTTTATTTATGCTTGTCTATTTCAAATCTAGATCCTTCATTCTTGATAAGTCAGTCATGCAACACATTCACACCAACACATGCTATCTCAAATAAAGACAAGGTATTACTTTTACTTTCTGTCTCTCCTGCTGGCCTGAGGTTAACTCTCCTGTTATCCTTTGACCCCGTTCAATGTTTAACATCTCTAAACATGAAATTAACATGTTGATATATTTTTAGGGCTGTCAAAGTAAATTGGATAATAAAGCGTTAACGCAAATTCATTTTAACGTCACTAATTTCTTTAACGCATTTATAGAACCTGAAATGTTTAGGTTGTTTTTTGAGCATGGCAAAGGCCTCAAAAAGACAATTAATTTGCATGAAAAACAATAATCTTTACAGTTTCAATAGGGCCTTCACTGGCCCAACGTTGTCGCTGCTCGGGCCCTAATAACTTTAGACTTACAGTGTTCATGTGACTGCCATTACACGGATGTAGAGCTTACAAAAAAATAGTGTTAGTGGTGGATGACTTTGTACAAGGTGTTTTCAACACCTCAGAAACTTGCGACTTCCTCCTTCATTTTAGAAAGAAAAAAAAAGAAATTATAACCAACCGGAGTTCCAGCATTTACATGTAGTCTGTGAGAACTGACCCTTTAGGACACAGTTGGCCACCTCATGAGCGATGGAGGAAATCTACGCCAATGTTGAATATGACAAGTCTGTTGACCGAGGACCTTCGACCAATCCCACAGGTAAGAGTATTGAGTCAGTCTGTATATCATCATCTGATTACCATTGACTGTATCACTCTGTGTTCAGGTTGTGGCGGTACTGAGTTCCCCAGACTTTAGTTGTTCAGTCAGAAGACTGAAAAACAGTTCCCATCCACATAATAATATAAAATAAAATGCCTTCTTAATAATAATAATGAACAAATGCCTCTTCAATAATGAACAAATGCCTCTATATTAACAAACAATTAAGGAAACTGAAATATTGGTTTGTGTTTTTCCTTTTACCCTCCTTTAAAGTTTTCCCAAATAAAATACACTAAAAGAAATGGGTATAAAGGGTTTCATTGAAAATCAACAAATGAATAGAATACAAAAATACAGCCTACAGGCGTTAGGCTATTGTAAGGCAAGCCAGATCGTTGCCCAAATAGCACCTAATCGTCCCAGTGCAGGTAACCCAATTGGTTGGCACTTAACTTGTTTCCCCAACTAGGAGTCAACACTCTCAACAAACAAAACACAAAGATCACAGAATCCCAAAAGGGCCCAAAACAGACCAGAGTTTCTGGTAAAGCTGATAACACATGTTGCATTGAGTGAAGGAGAGATCAGAATGACACTGGGTGTGTAGTTTCCCTCCTCTTTTAAGCCCTACAGAAAGGGCGTCGTTACACCCTGATTGGCCAAGAGGGGAATGCACCAAGCTGCTCTCAACTATCATTTAAGAGCCAGTCCCCACACCCTGCGCAACAGGTGAACTGAATAACCCTCTAATCACTCAGCAACTCAACCAAAAAAACACCAGGGAAAAGGGAAACAACAGCAAGCACCAGAGAATTGGCAGCTGCCACAAGGTCCCAGGAGCTCAGAGAGGAGATTTCATGGAGCTGTTGTTCTCTGTCTGGGTATGCTGAGTGTTTTCCTGCTGGCTGGACTCATCGGCCTCGGTGTCCACTGTGAGTCTAAATCACGTTCACAAGATAAAGTCAGAACGATCCCGTGCTTGTAGGAGCATCCTTCTACTCTGGAAGATGTACATGTTTTCCCTAGATATGCGTATCACTGTTAGGACGGAACCTGTCAAAATAAAAAATAAGTGAATGAATAAATGACTCGATAAATAAATAAATGTATAATTAAATGCAGCAAAAATAATATTAAAAATAAATGAAACCATTAATTAATTGATCAAATGTGACATAATTTGATATATCTGTTTTAGTTTGCTTCTTTGTTTATTTATCTTTGAATTAATTCCATTATTTATTGTGTCTTCATTTAATTTTCCCTTTTATTTATTTATGTTTTTTTTTCAATTTATCTTTAAATGTATTTATTTTTGCATTTACTTTTATTTATTTATTTATTTATTTTTGCATTTATTTTTATATTTATTTTTAAATGTGTGTATTTATTTATGTATCTGTTTATTCACTCATTCATTCATCCATTTATTTATTTATTATGTATTTATTTATTTATGCATGCATGATTTTCTCTTAAAAAATAAATGCATATATACAAAAATAAATATAAAATAAATGCAAAATAAATAAATACATTTAAAAATGTATAAAAATAAATACATGAATAAATAAAAGGGACAATTTAACAGAAGAGTAAATAAATAAAAGAAATTAATTAATGGCTACATTTATTTTTAATATTATTGTTGCTACATTTAATGAAATAGTTATCTATTTATTGAGTCATTTATTTATTTATTTATTCATTTTTGTTTTATTTTGTTCCGTCCCCAAAATTTATTTTTCCCTTTTCGTTTGTTTGATTTGTCTTTTCTCAATTTTCTCATTTAGGTTTTGCTCTTTCGAAGCAGTTTTGTTTTCAATATTTTGACATAAAATAAAAACCAAACAGTCAAATCAACAAAACATTCCATTTTGGTGGCGTATTCAAATTGAATTTGGTTGAGATCGTCATCTCACCATTTATCCAGTGTCAACTTATTAGCTTTTTTTAACAGGAGTACATTTTCAAGACATATGCAGCAGTGGCATGTTGCATCTCTACTGTGATAAACCTGCAGTAGAAAATATGCTCCATTTACGGAAGTCTGCTGCAGAGTTTCACTTTCCGCTCTTTGATATGTTGGCTCAGTGTGATCAAAATAATGAAATGTAGTCTTGTGCAATACATTATAGACATGATTGCAGAAGGTGATTCAGCTGCAGATCTCTCCACTATCAAAGCCAACCTGACTGAGTGTCTCCAGGCCAGCGACTACAAGCTGTCCTCCGTGTCTGCAGAGAGAGACCGGCTGAACGCCAGCCTCACTGAAATGACTAAAGAGTTGGACAGGCTTCAGAGTTTGTCCAAAGAGAGTGAGTGCTTGCATGCGCTGTATTTAAATTTACTTTCTTTAACATTTTTTTCTCAGGTTAGTTGCACAAGAGACACACTGCATGACATGATCACTTGTAGATGATATAATCTATATGGTGCAAAACTTTTCTTTTCTTTTTTTAAACTTTTGTCTTGTTCAACCAATCAGGTTAACAGTTAAAGAAAAAACAAGCAGAACAATCTCAATTTTGAGTCTCAAACTGTCCGACAAGGTTACAGCAACCATATGAGCATCATCACAGGGCCGGTAAAGGGGCATTCATTGAAAAAGTTGACCGAACTAACTTCAGACACATTGACATGAGTCTTGTTGATCTGTATTGAATCTTGTTTGTATCTTGCAGAGAGCGCGTGTCCTGCAGGATGGACGATCAGAATAGCCTGTTACTTCCTCTCTGGTGAGACTGGCTCCTGGGATAAAGGCAGAGAGGACTGCAGAAACAGAGGAGCAGATCTGCTGACGATTAACAGCGCAAAAGAGCAGGTGCAATGTGTCTTTGTGTATGTGCATGTTTGCAATTTGATATTGAAATGAATGCAAAAGCCTTTGTAATCATTTGTATGCATCCTGATCTCATAAAAATTATGTTCCAATACAAAGAAACTGTATTGTCAATTAGCCAGATTACGTTTTTGACTTCTCACAAATATGTTAATAATCAGTCCGCTTAGGGAGGAAGTTGTGGTGGATGGATTGGTCAAACAAACAAAGACTTTCAGGAAACCGCTGTTCGTGTCCTGTGTGAAACCAAAAGTCATTGTTGACTTATTTTAATATTGCGTTAAGCGTTTAACGTTATGTACGTAACTTAATTTATATTTTACTAAACCTAACTAAGTAGTTTTGTTGTGTTTTTTGTTATTTTGTTTCTATTCACGATGTTAACCGTGTATAACTATCGTGTCTAGATGGTTACCAACAAGTTGCGAAAACATTTTCTTTTCTCCTTCATGTTCAGATAAATACGTAAACTGCACATATTGTGGTTAAAATTAAAATATAATGTGGATTTCTTTATGTTGAACAGACGTTTGTTGCTGGGCTCACCAAGAAAAATACTTGGATTGGTTTGAATGACAAAGATGTGGAGGGGAACTGGACATGGATCGATGGAACTCCACTGATTCTGAAGTAAGCCTTTACTTTGATATTTAATATAGACATATACAGCCGTCATTTTATGTTACTATGATTTATTTAAATATATATAGATAGATTTATTATAGATCATAAAATATGACTCAGCTCAAGCGGTTTCTTCCAATGCTGAGCTTTTAACGTATCTAAAACTGCAGCTTTCAGATAATAACTATAAGAATAACTAAAGAAAATATACACAATTTTCAGATTAATTGTCCTCAGTAATGTTTTTTTAATGGAACCCTGTTTTCCTCAGTGGAAGAGTCATTTATTTCTGGGAAGTAATAATTTGAAACCATTGATAAGCCAGAAACAGAACAATTAGTCTGCAAAGTTCTATTCATGTAAGTAAAATTATCATGAGGAATTGCCTGTTTATGTAACTATAGAAACAGCTCTAATGCTTCACTAGTAGCTGTGGCAGCATTGTTGCTATTTGTGCAGCGTGCAGTTTACTTCAATGGTGACTGTCAACTGGGGAAAAACACATCTGCAATGTCTTCATACCACTAGAGGAAAGTGAGAAACTTTGTCATTCGGGTAAACTGGTGTTAAAACAAATGGTTAGCAGGCACTTCTTCACCACCTAATTTTAACTTTCACACTGAAGTAGAGACGACATAAAAAGAGGTCCTTCCTCTTTTTTTCAATAATAACGTATTCGTCATTTGGTTGTTTCTTCCCTTTGAGTATGTTGCAGTGTTACAGCTTGTGTTACAAAGCGCAGTCCTGCGTTCTTAGACCAAAAATTCACTGCAGATATGACAGACATCTACGACGGAGTATCAACCTAGAGAGCCTTATGTGCCACAGAGGAATTGTATTTGTGTCAGAGATTTACAGTATCATGATTCTTTGTTCATTAACCTGTTAGGAATTGGGGGAAGAACCAGCCGGATAATGGTGGTGGAGGTCCATATTTCAAGGAAGAGGACTGTGCACATATCAGAGCTGAAACCGCTCGGTGGAATGACTTGTCGTGTGAAACTGTCATGCCGTGGATCTGTGAGAAAATAGCTTAATATTGGTTATATGGTAATGCAACCCAGTCGCACAGCAGTTCGTGAATTAGTCACAAAATGTATTGATTCTTGTACACAAATTTCAAATTTCTTTCGGGATGGTCAGCAAGAAATCAATTCGTATGTAATCCACGTAATTGTTAACCAGAAAGCATTCCAAGTGGCGAACGCAGCATACAAAGGAGGTCAGGGTGGGTGGAGAAGAACACAGGCCTTTCACCCAGGAGACCGGTATTGGTTTTAGGTGTGAAACTACAAGTCAAAGTTGATTTATTTGTCACTTACGTTACGGTACTTCTGGAGTTATTTTAACCAAAACCACGATCTCTTCCTCAAGCTAACTAAGTAGTTTTGTTGCTTAATCTTAACCAAGTCGAGTCTATTCCTAAACCTAATTAAGTACTTTTATTTTGAAAAGACTGAAGAGGAAATTAACACGTGCGTCACGTGTTGCTGGAAATTGGTAGGAAAAAGCCCGAAAAATACTTTGTTGAAAGTCGTGCTGAGCGTCACGAAAAAAATTTGAAATTCGTGTCTATGAACACGAATCAATTTTGCAACTATTTCACGAACTGCAGTGAGACTGTGTTGGTTAATGATATGTTAATTAAAAAACGCTTTCTGCATCTCCTACCGTTTCTAAAACGAACACTTGAAGTAGTTCAGCATATTTGATGAAGTTGATGTATTTGCATGATTCTTGCACTTTTTGGGGCTGTCCCCAAATGGTTGAATGCACTTAATGTAAGTCGCTTTGGGTAAAAATATCTGCTAAATAAATGTAACGTATCAATGATAATATATTATAGTTTATTTGTGGACTATATTTTGTATTATTAATCAGAATCTGTAACTACTGTACTAAGTAACTAGTAGCTAAAGGTATCGAATAAATGTAGGAGTAAAAAAGTACAATATTTGAATAGAAGAAGAAGAAAGTAACATAAAATGTAAATAATAAGTAAAGTACCTCAATAGTATACTGAATTACAGTACTTGAGTAAATGTACTCTTATTTACTTTCCACCACTGGTTTTGTTCAACTAGCATGAGAAGCTGGTTGTTTTTCAATATATTCTCCTCTATAGATATATATACTGTATATGTATACAGTATATATTGTATACATCTTTCTCACATGCCTCCACGGTGAACGGAGAATCCAAAAATGTAGAAAATTCCTGATGAATTTAAATACATTTCTATCAAAATATTTGTTTACAAACTCTCATACACTTTAATAAGCTACTTTAATCAAAAAGTAAGCACAACTGCAAGTCAAGTATATACCTCTCTGTAGGCCTATAAGGCAAGAATACTTAATTGTATTTTTCATAAGTATATAGTATCTCGATCAAAAGAGTAAGTACAAGTATAAGCCAAGTATATTTAGACTTTTCTGTATACCTGTCTGTATAAGCTAAGTATAATTAAGTATATCTCTAATAAGTACATACAAAGTAAACTAAAAGTATACTTTAAAATAAGTATACTAATAGCACACTTGAATAAACTTTTATTTGGTAAGAGTCCTGTTGAGTTCTTTCAGGGTCAGCAGGGTCCGTTTTGAATCCTAATTGAAAATTAAAGCTGCGAGCAGTGATGAACGGGCCCTCACACCTTCCCGCGCGTCGGGGGTACTGGCGGGACGCCGACTGACGCGGCCAGGTACAATGAAACCGGAACTCTGACGACCACAATGATGCCTGCCATAAGACTCTATGACAAACGGTTCATGAGTTATGAAAGGGGGCGGGGCTATAAGTCTATATCGACATGAAAATGACCTCAGGCCTGGACCACCATCATGGCTGAGAAATTTGGAGCAGATTTGACAAAGTATGCTGAAGTTACAACAACTTTGTGTTTCATGGCAGATCACGCCAAATGGCCCCCATTCCACGGCAACGCCGTTCAACGAAAACCCAGTCTTCACAATAATGCATCATCAAGGTCTTCTGGCTTTTCTGACCACATTTGAGGTGGATCTGGTCAACCTGCTAGGAGGAGTACATTAAAATAGAAAACATGTCATTTCAACTTGCCAGTAGGGGGCACTATGAGTGTGACTCAATATGGACATGTACATTTCCTCAAGACTGGACCCTTATCATGCCTGAGAAATTTTGGGGCAGATTGGACTATGTACAGTGTCTTACAACAACTTCCTGTTTCATGGCAAATGGCTCAAAATGGCTGCCACGCCACGGTCATGTTGTTCAGTGAAAACTCACCATTTGAAACACTTTTCCTCCTGAAGGTCTTAAGATGGTCTTGACCAAATTTCAAGTTGTTCTGATTAAATCTGTAAGAGGAGTTCATTAAAGTACACGGCTTATAAATCGCTAAAAATGGGCGAAAATCGCACATTAAATTCAAAATGGCTGACGCACAAAAAAGCTTGAAAAGATGAACACCAGTCTCTGAGTACAAACTATAAATTGTCTTAATTTCATGAACTACAATAGACTATTTAAAACATGTATACTGTAGTAAAGCACTCTGCTATGGCTGGGTAGTACCGGGCGGCCGGGTGCTAATTATGGCTTTCCCCACCTGACTGCAAATACTGTACCACTCGTTGGGAAAAAGTAAATGAATTATAAGGAAATATCCTAAACAAAGGAAATGAAATAGGCCTAAATTCCACCATTTGTCCTCAGATAATAGTTATTATCAGATAACAGATAATAATATGAATATTAATATATTAATATTACTTTACGGACGTTTTGAAAGCCGGTGATGAAAATGCAGTTGTTATGGTTTCATGTAAAATAACCTCTTGACGCTTGTGTCACAGTGCACCTGATGGTCGTTCTTTCATGTACAGTATTGGGATACAAACGTCCAAGACAGAACGATAATGCTGATGAAAGTTATTAAAAAATGCGCTACTCTGGCTCTGATGCAGCTGCCTCTCTCTGTCTGTAGTCACCACTCCGTAGTCCCACTAGATGTCCCGCTCACAGCACTATGTGATTTGTTACACATCACGATTAATAGCCTATCAACACTGAGGGCCAGATTATCTTGTGTTTATAAAAATGCAGTGCAGTGGGGGTACAGACACTTCATACATCGGACGTATTGAACGTGGACCCGACCTGCTGATGCGCATTCAACCCGTGCTGGACTCGTTCAGAGACGCCAGTCTGCAGTGTAGTTCATACACTTCACTGATAACCCAGAGAACTGTGCAGTAACAATGAGCTTCATGATCAAAGAAAGTTTTTCATCCCATCTAAACTTTAGTCCATACTCTCACGCTCCCTCTACTGTATGAGGAGCAGAAATGCAGGGTTCAGCTTCTCACAGCTGTTGCAGACTAGACTGTTCACATGTGCCACCTGGTGGTGGTTGGTGCTCACTGCAGCTAGTGCAAGAAACAACAGAAGAGAATTAAAGTCCCACCTCCCTTTCTGCCAACGCGAGGCACCGTTACCGCCGCGGCAATCCTGTTAAATGAAAGGCATCCCATCTGTTCAGGGTTGACCAACACCATCAATCAGGTTTGTGAGGGAGGGAGAGAAGCCATCAACCAGAGCAAGAACGTCAAACAACCTGCTACAAAAGGCCCAATCATGGGACATGAGGGTGGACCTGGGAGGGAGGCTGCCGGTCCCCCAGGTCATCCAGACAACCCTGAGGCTGGATGTGGTCCTGTGGTCGGATGAGGCGAAGAAGATCATCCTGATCGAACTTACAGTCCCGTTGGAAGAGGGGTTCGACCAAGCCTTCGAAAGGAAGAGTGCCAAATAAGCTGGGAAAAAAAAGTTCTGAAACTTGTGTTTGGTTGATTATTTCTCTGTTGTTACAATGCTAATGGTCATTGTATTTTACGTCGTTGGAAAGCCTGTTTATTTACCTTCACAATGATGTCCAACTTGTAAGGATAAAGCATTTGTGGGATGAGCAGCACAGCTGATTATGTGGGTAGTGCCCAAAAAAAAATTGCCAAAATGCTCTGCCAATGGTAAACAGTGTATTCTCCTGTTGGTATTGACTCTTGTTTTGAGTTGTTTGGTGGATGGGATGATTGAACTCTCTATCAGTAACAAGGAACAAACAAGACATATTGGCTATTTTACACTTTATTAATTTAATACACCGTCAGGAGCCTCAGTAGCGGTGGAAGATCCATACGCAGCCACAACAGCCTGGCACCTCCTCCTCATGCTGGTCACCAACCTGGTCACACGTTGCTGTGGGATTCAATTCAATTCAATTCAATTTATTTTTTGTATAGCATCAAATCACAACAGAAGTTATCTCAAGACGCTTTATACATAGAGCAGGTCTTAGACCGTACACCATAGTTTAGAGAACCAACAAGATCCACCAAGCACGCTGTGGCCAGGAAAAACTCCCTGATTGGTGGGAAGAAACCTGGAGCAGAACCGGGCTCTGGGTGGGCGGCCATCTGCCGAGACCGGCTGGGGGGACAGATAGATAGATAGATAGAGAAAAAGAGAGAGAGACAGAGAGAGAGAGAGAAGCAGCCACAATAATAGCCCAGCAGCTGTAATAACTAATACAAGTAGGACTGATAACACAAAACCAATAGTAGTGGATGTAAAAGAGTGATAGTACAACTATCGGAATTGATATCATTGGGTCGTCCTCAGACAGGCTTTCAAGCGGAGATTCCAGCTATCTCAGTCCACCATACATCTGGCTAGCTCGCCAGCACTGTCCAGCATCTCTCCTCGGTACGTCCATGTATGTTGGTGCCGGACGTCCCTGTGATCGATACCCGTGCATTGGTCCCCGCAGCATCAGCATGCTTGCTGGGAGTTCTTTGATGTCTTTGGCAGTGACCGAGAAGTCTCATTCTCCAGGCTGCCACTTTGTCACTAAGCCTTGGTAGTCTCTCGTTAGCCTTGGTAGTCCCTTGTAGAGACGGAATTAATTAACGATGGTAGCAGTTGGTGTCAAGCAGGCAGCGGACGCAGCAGCAGGTGCAGCCACAATCCAGATGACATCCAGATCCAGGTGAAATTCCGCTCCAAGTGTACCCCTGCTCCAGGTATAACCTCGCTCCATGGTTACCTGCGAGACAAGAAAGCACAAGGACTCCGGGGAAGAAATGAAGTTAGTAACAATGAATGGGACATGAATATATACTGAAGGAGAGAGGAGCTCAGTGAGTCATAGGAAGTCCCCCGGCAGTCTAGGCCTATAGCAGCTTAACTAGGGGCTGGTCCAAGACAGCCCTAACTATAAGCATTATCAAAGAGGAAAGTCTTTAGCCTACTCTTAAATGTAGAGAGGGTGTCTGCCTCCCGGACTGAAACTGGGAGCTGGTTCCACAGAAGAGGAGCTTGATAGCTGAAGGCTCTGGCTCCCATTCTACTTTTGGAGACTCTAGGAACCTCAAGTAACCCTGCTGCATTCTGGGAGCGCAGTGCTCTAGTGGGGTAATAGGGTACTATGAGCTCTTTAAGATATGATGGGGCCTGACCGTTTAGCGCTTTGTAGGTAAGGAGGACGATTTTAAATTCTATTCTTGATTTTACAGGCAGCCAGTGTAGAGAAGCTAATACAGGAGTAATATGATCTATTTTTCTAGTTTTTGTCAGTACACGTGCTGCAGCATTCTGGATCAACTGGAGAGTCTTAAGAGACTTATTGGAGCAGCCTGATAATAAGGAGTAATCGAGTCTAGAGGTAACAAATGCATGGACTAATTTTTCTGCATCATTTTGACACAGGATGTGTCTGATCTTCGCATTGTTACGTAGATGAAATAAAGCAGTCCTTGAGGTTTGTTTTATGTGAGAGTTAAAGGACATATCCTGATCAAAGATAACTCCCAGATTCCTTACGGTGGTGCTGGAGGCCAGGGCGATGCCATCTAGAGTAACTATATCATTAGATAATTTGTTTCGGAGGCGTTCAGGGCCAAGTACAATGACTTCAGTTTTGTCTGAGTTTAACATCAGGAAATTGCAGGTCATCCAAGTTTTTATGTCCTTAAGGCATGCTTGAAGTTTAGTTAACTGGTTGGTTTCGTCTGGCTTGATCGATAGATATAATTGGGTATCATCTGCATAACAATGAAAGTTTATGTAGTGTTTTCTAATAATATTGCCTAAGGGAAGCATATATAATGTGAATAGAATTGGTCCAAGTACAGAACCCTGTGGAACTCCGTGACTAACTTTGGCGTGCATGGAGGACTCATCGTTAACATGTACAAACTGAGATTGATCTGATAAATAGGACTTAAACCAACTAAGTGCGGTTTCTTTAATGCCAATTAAATGTTCCAGTCTCTGTAATAGGATGTGATGGTCAATGGTGTCGAAAGCAGCACTAAGATCTAACAAGACAAGTACAGAGACAAGTCCTTTGTCCGATGCCATTAGAAGGTCATTTGTAATATTCATTTGCTGTCTCTGTGCTATGGTGCACTCTAAATCCTGACTGATAATCCTTGAATAAATGATTGTTCTGTAGAAAGTCACACAGCTGACTGGCAACTGCTTTCTCCAGTATTTTGGAGGTAAAGGGAAGGTTAGATATAGGTCTATAGTTGGCTAGGACCTCTGGATCGAGAGTGGGCTTTTTAAGAAGAGGTTTAATTACAGCTACTTTAAAGGACTGTGGTACATAACCTGTTAGTAAAGACAAATTGATCATATCCAGTAAAGAGGTGCTAACTAAGGTTAAAACTTCTTTAAGTGGCGTTCCATTCCTCAACCAGGATTTGTTGCAGGTCAGCCAGCGCGGTTGTGTTGGTCACTCTAACACGTACAGCACGCCCAAGCTGATCCTACAAGTGTTGAATTGGGTTGAGGTCTGGACTCTTGGCAGGCCGTTCCATTCTCTCTACTCCCACATTGTGGAGGTAGTCTGTGATAACCCTGGCTCTGTGGGGGCGAGCGTTGTCATCTTGGAGGATGAAGTTAGGTCCCAGATTGTGGAGATATGGGAACGCCACTGGCTGCAGAATCTCATCCCGATATCTCAATGCATTGAGATGGCCTTCAATGATGACAAGCCTTGTTTCGCCAGTGAGGGAGATGCCAGAAAGAACTTCTTGTTGGCTATGGAGTAGGAGAGAGGAGACAAGCTGGAAGCCAGGAGGAGGAGATTTAGCAGTGATTTAGCCACCACCCGCCAACGGGAGGGTGTTATGGTTCAGGGTCGAAACACCCAGTGAACACCCATCATCTGATGACATCAACTCCTCTCGTCAACAAGGTGCAGCCTACACTGCACCAGATGTGTTTGCATCCAAGTTAGCGACTGTACAGTCAGCAACAATAATTTGCATCAAAGGATAACTTCGGTATTTTTCAACCCAATATTTAGCCAAGCTGCTTTCGACAATGCGGATGCGACGCAAGATTTCAGAGCGAGGCTTCTCCGAGCGAGACACACAATAACAAACAGACCGGATCAAGCGAAAGCTAAGAAAAACATTACATTTCTCTGTAGCGTCCTTTCCATAATGTCGGCAGACACTTAGTATAACAATCTGAGCCTGTCAGTGGCAAAAACTGTAAACTGTAAACCAGGTTGCTACAAATGATTACTTTGCAGCTTGTTTAGCGGCTGGCGGCTGCAGCGTATTCTCTCAATACTGGATAAAATTTCAAAAAGGCCAGGAGGCAGGTGTTTGTATCCCGTGTGAAAACCAGAAGTCAGGGTTGATTGAACCACAATCTTTATCAAAATCTAACCAAGTAATTTTGTTGCCTAAACCTAACCAAGCTGTTTCCTGTGATACTGGAAGTTTATTTAGAAAATACTGTATGCATGCAACAAGCGGAAATTGACACAGGCTGATGGATATTCGTCACGTGTTGCTGAACATTCGCATGAAAAAGCACAAAAAATAAGAAATAACTTTTTTTTCGTCTTTTTGTTGAAGATATCATGCAAACCGTTGTATGAGGATACATTGAGTTACGATGACTAATGCAGGATGATAATAGCTGTGTTCCTGTTATAAAGTGTTGAAACTAATCTATATTTCTCTGCTGTCTAATGCGCCAATACCAAAGGTAATTGCAAGTTCAATTGATGAAGATTACAGTTCAACCAGGAAGGCCCTTGAAGTGGAAATTTCCATATAGAAAACACAGGACATCTCCAGTGAGAGGAGATGTCCTGTGTTACAACCTTGTTGTAAAACTTGATATGATTTACTTCAGTGTCACATAAGGTACCCGACTAATCTGGGTCTCGAAAAACAATTTTCACAACATGTTTTTTTTTTTTCCCTATCCCGTCCATCTTGACACGCCATATCTTGTGCTAAGCTGACTGGCTCAATATACATGTGGTTGGCCTGGTGACCTGGAAAAATTACTTCCGTAGCTTGTAACTGCAGTTGCAGTTTGAAGTTTAATTCCACTCCTACATCCCAATTATTACTTGTAACAGATACCAGCCTCGCGGTTTACTTCCTTACAGTCGCATTGGAGCTACATTTGAGCTGTCTTAAGTTACTGCTGATGCAACGTAAACACGTTCACACAACAACAGTGAACAAGCAGTAATAAGAAATGTGATGGAACCACAAGCAGTGCTTTTCTGTACAAATGTTTAACACTAGTTTGTCAGCAGATCAGTTGTGAATATTACAGGGTGGAATTATATAAGCCAAAGACAGTCTTGCCAAATCAATTACCAAGTCTGCATTCTACAACACCTTAAAAACATAGCTAGAATCAGAGGATTCGTGTCCAGGCAGGACATGCTTTCATTTCCAGCAGGTTAGATTACTGTAATGTAATTGAACGTGTTTCTCCATTGAATTCTTCCAATCTATTTTTAAAAGAGTTAACTGAAAGAGCTTCCTCTGGAAGCTCGTTCCATGCGTTTACAGCCTGAAGATGGTTGTATTCTCTTTTTAGAGGAATTCCCTCTTAAATCACATTTATTATTCTAAAAGTGGATGATGGGATCTGCTAGGATATCATATATTCTGTGAACAAGTTTATAGACCTTGATCATGTCAACCTCTGTGTCCCTTTTATACTAGGTCATTTTAGTTGTCTTAACTTCTTCTCATATGACATCTCTTTCCAACCCTGTCCCCTACAAAATGACATCCCCATGCAACTAAACTGCATTCTCAATACTTTTGAGGGAAACATATTTCCTCCTGGATTACACTTGCAGTTTTTAACAGTTTTAAACACGTCCTTTACTTTGTATATTGAAACAAAACAAAACAAATATGCAACAAAACGACTTGGTTAGGTTTAGGCAACAATTTTACTTATTTAGGTTTGGTAAAAAAAACATCATGGCTTGGCTTAAAATGACTACGTCTGTTAAGTTATTAAGCTATGGACGTAAATTTAAATAAGTGACCTCCTCCATACACGGACTTCCACAGACTATCATTACAAACGTATTTGTAATACGTCAAAAACAAATATAGTCCACGATAAAATTTAATTCACAATGCAGTTTTGTTGTATGGGAATGTCATTTTTAGGAGACAGAGCTACTTTTTTAGACCTGGAATTAGTTTGGTAGCTCTTCCCAGAACCATGTCTTTTTTGCATTATGTAAAGCACTTTGAATGGCCTCTGTGTCTGAAATGTCCTGTACAAATAAGCCTTTCAACCTCAAAGGCCTTGCCTATCAAAACGTGCAACTGCATCACAGCAGAACACTCAAATCCTTGAGTGTACATTATTATCCAGACCAGACCGCTTCATTTGATAGGAAAGTCAGCAGGATGTCTGGTTCCCCGGAGCAGATGTCAGTGGTCATACTGGGTCATTTGAATGATGCAAAGTTGCCTTCAGGAACATGTGTGTGCGTGTTTGTGTCATTTATTTGAGTGAAGCAAATTTGTTTTCGGTGTGCAAAAGACAGTGGGGATTTGTTTGTGTGCGTGTGTGTGTGTGTGTGTGTGTGTGTGTGTGTGTGTGTGTTTATGGAGATCCTAAACAAATCAGGACGGAGAGTTCTTCAACCTGCACATTACAGGTCATACATCAGGTCACTAAATAAACAGGTTCGGCATTAGTTCACATCTCCCTTCTTTCAAGAATATCAGAATATATAACCAATGCAAATATACCTGAATCTTAACAAAATGACAAAATAAACATGGTTAAAGCATTTATCTTCTTCAGGTTTACAGATGCTTCTTCTAAATTTAAACCAGTAGCTTTCAGGTCCTCTATTGTTGTAATTAGCTTATTTCCTATTCAACATGAACAGTTATGCAATGTTGCTTTCAATTCAGGACAAACATACATTAACTCTGTATGCTACCTGTAACGTAACACTATTAACTAACTTTATGTTTCTCCACTTTCTGTGACTTACAGTGAATAACATTTTGGAGGTTCAATCACCAAAAGTGTGATGTCTTTACTGTCGTCACTGTGTAGTCCTGTAGTGACTGTGTAGTCCTGTAGTCACTGTGTAGTCCTGTAATCACTGTGTAGTCCTGTAGTCACGGTGTAGTCCTGTAGTCACTGTGTAGTCCTGTAGTCACTGTGTAGTCACTGTGTAGTCCAGTAATCACTGTGTAGTCCTGTAGTCATGTAGTCACTGTGTAGTCCTGTAGTCACTGCGTAGTCCTGTAGGCACTGTGTAGTCCTGTAGTCACTGTGTAGTCCTGTAGTCACTGTGTAGTGTTGTAGTCACTGTGTAGTCCTGTAGTCACTGTGTAGTCCTGTAGTCCTGTAGTCACTGTGTAGTCCTGTAGTCACTGTGTAGTCCTGTAGTCACTGTGTAGTGTTGTAGTCACTGTGTAGTCCTGTAGTCACTGTGTAGTCCTGTAGTCCTGTAGTCACTGTGTAGTCCTGTAGTCACTGTGTAGTCCTGTAGTCACTTTGGGTGTTACAGTTTCTTTCACAGGGGAAGGAACAGGTGCTGACAATACCGAGGTGGTTTGTGCTGGCTCACTAGTAGATGTAGGAAAGTCTTCCTGATCTGTACTTTTCGGTTCTGGAAAACTGTCCTCTCTGCTCTTCAGATGTTGCCTGTTTCTCCGCAAGGTACTGCCTTCAGGTGTTTGGATCACAAGAGACTATGGCAGAACATGGCTATGTTTCATAACAGCGGGCTGCCATGTATTGCCTACTCTTAACCTGACAGTCTCTCCCTGCTGTAGTGTAGGCAGATCCCAAACTAGCCCAAATTACAGTTTTTGCTTCAACTGTCTCTTTTTCATGTTATCGGTCACTTTCCCATACAGCTGCGGCTTTAACAGTTAAGCAGTAGCAGGCAGTTTTGTTTTCAGTCGTTTACCCATCAACAGTTGGGCAGGAGACAGTTTCACTCCATCTAAAAGTGCATTTCTGTACTCAAGAAGAGCAAGATATAAGTCTCTCTCTTGTGCCTTCTTGAGCAGGATTTTCATAGTCTGGATTACTTGTTGGTTTTGATCATTGGGTTGTGTGAATCCTGGGCTTGATATCATGTGCTTAAACTCCCACTGCTCAGCAAATTGTCTTAACTCCTCACTCGCAAACTGCGTCCCATTGCCTGACATGACCTCATCTGGGATCCCACATCTAGCAACCATGGATTTAAGAGCTATGACAACATGCTTGCTTGTCGTCTGGGGCACATTGGCAATTTCCAGATACTTTGAGTAGTAATCTACACACAATAGATACTCACTTTGATCAAAATGGAAAAGATCCACACCCAGTTTTGCCCATGTCTGGAATATCATGGCACAGAAGTGGTTCTTTCACAATTCTCTTTTTGAAAGTGTTACATATGCTACACCTCAACACAATGTTCTCAATTTGTTTGGACATGCCAGGCCAAAACTGTGCATCTCTTGCTCTCTCTTTGCATTTGACAACCCCAAGATGGATTTTCTGATGCAATTCTGCTCTCAGTCTTTGAGGGTCAGCAATTCTAGAGTTCTTAAAAAGAAGTCCAGTATGTCTTTATTTCAGCTGGAACTTGGCTAACCTGCACTAGCCATCCCAACTGAACTGCTGTCATCACTTGCTGCAGTTCAAGATCCTCTGCTGTTGCAGTTTTGAACTGATTCAGTTTTTCTTCTGAGATGGGAAGGTGTGCTGATAGAAGATTAACTTCTAATTCCTCCTCTAGTAGTTGTTCAGTCTGTTCTTGCAGATGAGCTCTGCTGAATCTGTCTGCAATGTGCAAGTCTTTTCCTGGTTTGTAGGCTACACGCAAGTCAAAATCCTGCAATATCATCAGCATCTTCGGCAGTCTGGGAGGAGCTTTGTATAATCCTTTTTGAACATTGGCTCAAGTGGTTTATTGTCTGTAGCCCTTTTCCATACAGATACTGTTTGAACTTTTCACACCTGTACACAATAGCTAGGAGGTCTTTTTCTTTCTGTGCGTATCTTTTCTGTGTGTCAGTAAGAGACCTTGATCCATACGCCACGGGTTGTTCATCCTGCATTATTACAGATCCCAGTCCCTCAGAGCTTGCATCCACTGACAATGTAACTTCCTTGTTGACATCATAATACCTGAGCACTGGAACATCGCTTACCAGTTTCTTCAGCTGTTCAAAGCTGTGTTGCTGATGTGCTTCCCAATGCTACACAACATCCCCTTCCATCTGCTTTCTGAGTAGTTTACTCACTCAAGTGTACTCAATTTTGAGAGGTACTGTACCATGCCCAAGAACCTCATCAGTACAACTTTATCATTATTATTATTTACCATTATTGCTCTTACCTCCCTTGGTCTAACACCAGAACGTGTCCAATATATTGTATCTCTGATATTCTCTATTCCAATCTTACACTTGTTTGTTGTTTGTTCAGCTTACTCTGTCAAAAAGTTGTCTCGGACATTTGTTGTGGTGTTCCTTGTCTACATCCCACACCACAATATCTTCCATGACATTTACAACTCCTTCCAGATCCTCCAGTCTCTGAGCAATGCATTTCTGGAGAACCTCTGGAGCTGATAACACACCAAAGAGAAGCCGTTTGAATCTGTACCTACCAAATGGTGTATCAAAAGTACACAACTTGGAACCGTCCTCATTTAGTTGTATTGGCAGCTTCTTTTTCCATCTGAATAATTTCTTTCTTTACATTCTTGTTTGACTCAAGAGCTCCAATAAACATTTCACTTTCGCTTTCCTTCGGTTTCTTTGTTTGACCATAGTGGTTCTTCCGTGAACAGATTTTACATATCTGACCATAAGCGGGACACTTGCGAGGCTCATGTCTGTATCCACACTTATTCATTTTTATCACTGACACTGCTATCCCTGGGCTTTTTCGTTAGCTTCATTTTACTTAGCTTGTCCACCGCTATGTCATTTTCTTCATGTAATGCTTCGTTAGCTCTGCAGATATCAAAAGCTTTACTCAATGATAAGCAGTCTAGATCTGACCTGATCATTAGTGACTCCACACACGATGCAGTCTCTTATCAGCGAATCTGTGAACTGTCCAAACTTGCAGTCCTTCTCTTTATTCTTTAGTCAGTCACATATGCATCGATTGTTTCACTCTTTACGTGGACCCTTGTAAAAAACATGTGTCTCGGGTACGTTATGTGCTTCCTTGGCTCACAATACTGCTGAAACCTTTCTTTCAGTACGCCCAAATCATCCACATCATTATCAAACCCCATGGTTTACACATACCTGTGTACCCGTCTCCAGCTACATGTAGAAAAGTCGCACACTTCACTTTTTCTGTTTTTCATCGATGCCACAAGGTGCAGCTCGAACTTCTAGATCTACGAACACCAGTTGTCCGCCAGGTTTCCTTCCAGGCAAAAACGGTTCGGCGGCTTTAGTCGCTCCATCGTTTACTTCTGACACCATGACGTATATTGTTATGGATAGATGATGAGTGTATAGGAATTCAAAACAACAAAAGTACTTGATTAGGTTTAGTAAAAAAAACATGCTTTCTCCATGTCATCCCTATGTGGATTTGCACGGACTGTTATTAGAAATGTATTTGTGATACGTCCAATCCGTGACAAAATACGTTTCCCTCCAAACATAATTCACAATTTAGCTCCGTTGTATGGAAACGTAAGTTTTAGGAAACTGGCAGAGGGGTTGTTTAGTGAGTCTAGTCTGCCTGACTCCTTTATCTGGCTTAGGTTTGTGCAAGAATCTATGGCCCCAACTATGGCTCTGAAATATCAGTAGCCTAACTGTGCCGTGTATTAATAGATACATGGTGCATGTCCGTGGTACTGAATTAATAAGGATTTGTAATTGTGACTTTTCCTCTTAACCCCGCCCTTCTGTCAGTTTCGTCTTGGATATAAAATATTCTCTAAACTACATACTTAGGGATTGGGGGTATTAAGAAATACAAAACCTTAAAAGAGTTGTTCATGGGGCAGGTGAACTAAACAAACCAAGTCCGTCCCCCCTGTTAAAAATTAACAAACGGCCTACTGGCCATGAAATTAAGTAAATCGTCCAACGCTGTATCCAGTTCTCTTAATACATCCATGGTTGACGCACGCACGCACGCACGCACGCACGCACGCACGCACGCACGCACGCACGCACGCACGCACGCACGCACGCACGCACTATTTACTGTGTCACAGCCATTTCAGTGAGCCGGTATGCTCTAAACCAGGGCTTCAATGGATCAGGGCCATAATTAATGTTATTAATTACACGTGTGATTACTCTGCAATGACATGTCAAAAAAGGCACATGACACCAGTTTTAACTTCCCTTCGTTGTTTTGGACTTTAAACTGTAAATGGACACGACCCTTCTTACCTGCCTGATGTCCTTATAAACCTTAAACCTTATGATGGAGCTGGAGATGGAACCTGATGGAGCTCTCTCTAGACTTGTAGTTTTAAAGGTTTATTCCACCCAAATACTACTTTATGTCTAACAACTTATAGTTTTAAATGTTTATTTCACCCAAATACTACTCTGTCTGTCTGTCTGTCTGTCTCTCTTTGTGTTTAGCAATGCAGTTCATCTGTCTGATGTACATACAAAGCATTTCTTCGTTCCGCCTATTCAGGAAAATTAAAATGTACCACTTTTGACAGTATTACAGTTTAGCTTCCAGCTTTTCTAGCATTGTACTTCAACTTTTAGCTTCTTTAGCTAATGCAGTTCAGCCTCCAACTCTGCCAGTTGTACAGTTTATCTTCTAGGGTTTTCAGCAGTGCATGTAGAAGTAATCCCTTTTTAACTATATAAAAATGTGATAAACAATGATAAAAGTATTAATCCTATAACCCTGTGTTTACTACTGAAACAGCATACAATCATGGTGCTGCTGTATTGACCCCAGTGCTGTAATACTCACACTGGCCGCTGTAACTCACAGCTCTAGTGATGTAATGCAAATGAACTCAAAGTCACCTCGCAGCTGCAGGGGGCCCAAAACAGGGAATCTGTCTCTGACATAATGGATGTTGGGGAGGTACCTAGATCATATGTATGGTATAGGGTATATGCTGATTAGTAAAATATTTAGACAGAGACCAGTAGAATTGAAGAATACTAGAATTTATGATGGCAGGATAGGAGGGATGAGTTCTTTGTTCCAAGTATATAAGGTTATGATGTAAAGCCAGCGGACAGTCGTGTCCGGACCGGCTCGGGTTTTGGTTGTGTTTGTGTCTGTTGATATTAAACACAATGAAAACTCTGCTTCTTGCAATATACTTGTACAGCATCAAGTGATTCATTTGAGTAACCTGTGTTGACTTTCTGACACCGTTAAAATTGAACGTAAAAGAACATTGAACTGGGATCTCAGCCAATCCAGGCCCAAGGCTTGAGATTTCCAGACTCAACATGCACTGCAATGCATTGCAATACATTTCAGCTGTCAGCATTCCCACGCATTTTCAGGGGGAAATGCATTTTCTAGTTTTTAACTGTTGTCCCCTGGCCTGCACAGTAGGAAATGTACAATGCAAGCATTTAATACAAAACCAAAGCATGTCAAGCAGACAGTCAGCGTGAGCAATTAAAACATGACAACATATGATCACATTGACAGGGACACAATCTGACAAACACACTTTTTAACCAAGTTTTACTATTATATGCAAAGGAATAGTAAGAGTCACATGTTTACATGTTTAATATACAGTAATTTCCAAAACTGGGAAGCTCTAACCAAAAGATGTTTTCCTCCTTGAGACGACCCTGTCCCCTCTAATTCCTGATCTGGTTAATATATCCCTACATTTTTTTCTGAATAATGAATGTGGTAAATGTGCTAAGCCATTTATCCATTTTAACCTTAAAGGAGCTCTATACGGAATTCAGAGCAAATCTATGATTGAGGTATTTCCTCAATGCGGCTCTGAACACGGCGATGGCTGAGCTGGCAGCTAGAAGCAAATGGTGCTAACAGCTCTAACAGTGCTAACAGCTCTAACAGTGCTAACAGCTCTAACAGTGCAAACAACGGCAAGAGTGCTGACAGAGTTAACAGTGTTACCATGGGATGGAAACGGAGTATGAGCGCTGCACTTCCGCAACAACGCCGTCTATTATTTTTATTTTGTTTTATTTGACCTTTATTTAACCAGGTAAAATCAATTGAGAACCAATTCTCATTTACAATGATGACCTGGCCAAGAGGCAGTA
Source organism: Sebastes umbrosus (assembly GCF_015220745.1). Classification (NCBI taxonomy): domain Eukaryota; kingdom Metazoa; phylum Chordata; class Actinopteri; order Perciformes; family Sebastidae; genus Sebastes; species Sebastes umbrosus. The sequence continues at coordinate 2,478,493 of NC_051269.1, forward strand.
GCAAGAGCATAAAGACACAGTCCACACAAGCGACACAAACAGCACAGATACAATACAGTATGACAAACACATGAGAAAATGGCTAAAAACAGCATAGGTAAATTAATAAACACTATGTACAAAAAAAGGCGGATTACTGGATGTTCTTTGTAAAAATGGAAGAGAGAGAGAGAAGTGAGGGCTGGTCAGCAAGTACAGCTGTCAACTATGACTTGTTGCAGCTTTTGTTTTAACATGTTGAGAGGATTAGGACGGCGTTATCAGCGGTAACCACCACTATGAGCACAGTGCAGAGCGGCGGCCATTAGCTAGCCAGTGGGGCACACAAACAGGGACTCACATACACTTACATGCACGCACGGCCGGCCCAGCTATGGAAACAAAGCACGGAAGCTCGGATTACAACACACACAGAGGGAGAGTGATTTCATTCTTTGCTAGGGATGCCATTACTCCACTAGATCTTAAGAAAAAGTTGTTTGCTGCCATCTGGAATACCGGGTACTTTCCCCGTGGGCCACGTGCCTTTTGGGCCGACGCAACTGTCTTTTCTTTTTTTTTTTTTACTAACCGGCCCATATAACAGGTAGATCAGGCTGATGATGATTGAGATCTGTCTGCATGAGTCCCACCCCCACATGCACTATAGGCTATGAACGTGTGCAAATGCGTACTCAGCTGAGAGTTTGTGTCACTGCCAGTGCTCCAAGTGGGAGGACTGTGTCAAATAATCAGTGAAATGTTCGTCATAACTTATTTGTGAACAAATAATAAGACATTATTTCAAAGTTTTCTGAATCTGCTCTTTTGATTTCCATAATATGATTTTGCAGGGCAAACATTTCCAGAAGAATGAAATGTTCAGACGAAGGCTGTGATAGGCTATGTGTAAATAATAAAATAATGATCTAACTAGCATAATGGTCAAAAAAGATGTTGCATAACTTTAAGTCAAAGGCCTATTGATTCTTAATTACAAAAGTTCTGATCAGTCAGGAATAGATGATTTACAATCAGGCAGACAAATTCATTCAAATATGCAATAATTAAGATCAGTGTATATGATGGAATACTGTCATTAGAATGTGCCAGAGGAACCAAATTTGGGCTTTTACAGCTAAAAGATTTTTCTGGAGAGGCATCCCCCCGGCTCCCCTAGCTAGTTACTGTTTCCCACTGGCTGGCTGCTCCAGATACTGATAATGAAAAGCCCTGTTCATCACAGTAGATTATACACATTTTCAATGGCACTTGTTTAAGGGATTTATCATGTTTCCTCTCTGTTAATCATCTGTGATTCTGTCTTACTCATTATACAGCTTTAGTGTTTTTAGGGAGTGGCACAGTTGGTTTAGCCTACATAGGGGAGCGCGAAGATGGTTGGTGTGTGTGGGCCTGTCTGGGCCAAAGTGCCAGGGCCAATTTTTTTGTCCCAGTCCAGCCATTTTTGCTGCTATATTATTGGGGTTAGGGTTATATGCAAAATACAAGGACAGTTCCATTGTTGCCTCCGTATCTTTAAATCACACAGTGTGGACAGACCATCATCGTAACATTGACAACAATGTTCCTGCCAGTGTTTCCAAAATGTATGTGAACTTTTTACACATTTTTCATTTTAGCAATTCTTGATTCAAGCACAGGTTTTCAACTGTGTTCACTCTGCTTGCAAACTGGAGAGCATTAAAGTGGACATATCATGCTCATTTTCAGGTTCCTACTTGGATTTGGGGTTTCTACTGTTATGTTCTGGTTTACACAATAGCGTGGACTCAAATGCAGACACACACACAAGTCCTTTAAAAGGTGTAACAAAGATAATTTTATTACACTAATATAAAGACGGAACGGGGGGCACGGGGAGGGGGTGTCCAGGAATCCTTCCGGAGGAACAGATGAATCCACTATAGCTCCAAGCGGTGGAATGGCGTTGGAGAGTGAACAGGCTGGTAAGTAACAAAGGCAGGGATCCAGGTCGAGGAGGAGCAGAGGGTAGGAGTGAGCAGGCAGGTTGGAACCAGGAAACAGCTGCAGCTGGTAGGTGAGCAGACCTGAGCAAAGCACGAAAAAAACAAGGTAAGTCCAAAAACAAGAGCATGAGCAAAGTCAATAGTAACAATCTAAGAGAGCCTGAATTTGTCTAGTACCACTGAGGGTGACGGAACGATCTGGCGATGAGTGGCAGGAAGACCGGGGTAGATATACTGCAGGTGTGTGTGATGATTGGTTGATTGCTGTCAGCTGCTCCAGCAGTGCCTGCCCAGGAGGAGGGGGAGGAGGAAGGCCACACCTCCCAACACACTGACAGACTAGACAAACAGGGAAAAACACACAGGAGACAAAAGGGCAGGGAAACAGAGGAAACAAGGAAAAACTAGGCTGCCAAGATGATATCATGACATCTACCAGAACATGTTTACATGCTTTATTGTTCAAAAAACACTATTTTTCTCATACTGTCTGACTGAATATACCTGTATTGACCTTCTGTTTGAAACGTTCCATTTTAGCGCCTGTCCCTTTAAGACCCCCCTCCCAAAAAAGCCCGGCCTGCTCTGATTGGCTTGTGAGAAAAATATGTTGCACAGATGCAAAGGTAGTTTTCAAGCCATGGGTGATATATTCAAATCAAAGAGTATGGAAGCAAAGAGACGAAACTCTGGTGTATTTTGACACCCCATACTAAGTGTAAGGTCAATGGGTTCATCATCACGTACTGAAAATGAACTGTCCCTGCCCACTGCCGTCCAATGACACAGCTCATTGCAGGAAGGTGCAGAATGTCCAGGATTTAACACAATTTCCACAGACAACTTTATTTCAGTAATAAAAAATTGAGCAATTCACTAGCTTGTTTTGTCTCTTTACTTTTTCTACACATTATAAGGCACTGTTGACTGTTGACTGTTGACATGAAGCAGTAAAACCATCCTTATCTTCATCCCGCTGCTTTCGCCTGTGAGCGACGTCGTGTCAATTTTTCTTGGTTAACTTTAGCAACACATGGACCCTGCCAATTTGCTCTGAATAGATAATGCTCCAGTAGCTATGGGTGCATGTGGGTGTCCTGGCTCAGAGTGCACGAGATGCCTGTGCGCATGAACTGGTAGCGGTAATAAACATCAACAGCAAAAACATCTATTTTAAAATGCTTTTCAAGAAATTATGTCTGCTGTTATTCCCCAGCCCACAAAGTTAATTTAGTTTTGATGATAATAGAGCTTAGTTGAACTGCCAGGAAATCTTTCTTTATTTCTTTTTCCTCTCTTTCTTCCTTTCAAGAGGCTTGTGATGGGTCATGGGTCAGCTCAAGTCATATGGAGTCGACATTTTAAGCCCCCAAGAAACAGTGAAGCTTTTTTTTTGTTGTTTCAAAACACACCTCTTCAGACTTGCCTTCCCAAGCTCCCCGCCCTCATGTTTTTATTTTTCAGTCGATACCATTTTATTCTAATATTTTCTTTAATTTTATTCTTATTTTTTTCTGTCTGTATTAAAGAGTTTACTGCTTGTTTTTGTATTTCATCCTACAGTATGTAACGCGTCTTTGAGAACTTTGAAAAGGACCGGGCTGTCTTGGAAAGTATCATAAGATACGGCCTCGCGGCCTGGTACGGTAACCTGACTGTGCAGTTGAGGTCACAGAGTTCTCGCCTGGTGCAGACTGCCATGAAGATTATGGGGGTCAAAAACCACCCTACCCTTCAGTTGCTTTATGAGCAGTCTGTCATCAAACAGGCACAGAAAATTGTGTCAGACCCAACTCACATCTTACATCAGGAATACCAACTTTTACCTTCCGGCAGGAGATATAGAGTCCCACGGTGCAGATTGAACCGTTACAAACATTCATTCTTGTCGATGTCTATTAAACTTCTCCACAACTCGTAACATAAAGCTATCATAATGACAGTGCAATATGTTAAATAGGGACAGTGCAATATGTTAAATAGGGACAGTGCACTATGTTAAATAGGGACAGTGCAATATGTTGCATCTGTGTAATATTGGGCTATTGTCTGTGCAATATGGGCAAGCCGGTAGACGGTGCAGTGCATTACCTGGGTGCAATGTCTGCCATGGTGTGTGTGATGGTATGTGCCATTATGTACGTGGACTGTGTATGTGTTGAAACATCTGTTTCTGTGAAACTGTTTCCCTGTCTTATGTGGAATCGTTTATTATTCTTGTTGATGTTGTTTTAATTTAGTGTTTGGAACTGCAGTTGGACAGAGTCCAGGAAAAATATCCCCACGGGAACAATAAAAGTATATCTTATCTTATCTTATCTTATCTTATCTAAAACACTATATAAATCATATGTATTATTATTAAAGCTTCACTCATTACTCACTCACTCATCTTCAAAGACGAATGCTGCCTAGTTGAATGAATATGTCTACTGTTGAATTTCTTAGATTAGACTGTTTAATGTGTCCCAACCTTAGGCAAAGAAAAGTATTTCTGGTTTTATTAAAACATGTATATGGTCTTAAACATCCAGGTTTGCTTCCTCTCTTAACACCACTATTTAGATCATTTTACATATGCCTGAATGTGTCATTCTTACTCAGCTGGCTGCGTTAATCTAATTTCCTCATTTGTGCCTCCCAAAACCACAACCTATATCTGGGAGGTTACTCTCTGTCATCACCTAACGCCAGCACAAATACAACAGTAAGATAGTGTTTGAAAAACAGTGGAGGGGTGACATTTACTACCTATCAAGGGCTCAAGATAAGATGTGGATATAAAGAGTTTTTAGGACGGAGGTTAACACTGACATTGCCCCTAGAGATGTAAATGGAATGACCTAGTCAAGATGATTTTGGCCAATACATTCTCCATCATGGCCTCAGTGAAAGGCTTTTCAAAACTGCCTAAAAGTGAATACAATTATTAAAAGCCAAGAGGCAGAAAGGTGGAGCTATATGATCAGCATAGAGCAAAAATCAAACATCTGGAACATCAATTTGTGTGAGAAATGTAAAGAAATCACTTAATTCTTAGTTTTAAAAATGTAAACATACCCAAAATGTCCTTAGACGTGGTAAATGGTAAATGGACTTGCATGTATACAGCGCCTTTCCAGTCTTCCGACCACTCAAAGTGCTTTACACTACATGTCAGCATTCACCCCTTCACACACACATTCGACACACATGCATACACTGGTGGCAGAGGCTGCTAAGGTGCCAACCTGCCCATCAGGATCTAATGTAAATACTCATTCACACAGATGGCTGAGCCTTCGTGGTCATTTTTTACACATGACAGACGTAGGTCAGCTGAGCCAGGGTCTAACTCTGGAACATAATGAACAACAAACAGTTTGAAAAATCATTTTTATGTGCCTTATTTGAATATAGTGTAGGATATAAAACAAGCCTCTGCTCTTGATCTTTTCCTTATCGGACATGTTGCAGTCTTAAAATGTCTGTCAAAGTATTCAAATGGTTCACCTCTTTTCAATGGGATGATGGATGGATGAAAATGCTGGGCCACAGGAAGCAAAAGAAGCAGAGGGGGAACAAATGAATGCTTTCAGCTAAAAGTCTTTAAAATGGACTCTCTTCACCCTGATTGTTCTGCCGAGTGCTCTTTGATGCAACAGCTATAAAAGCTGACTTGTTATAAAATGGGACACCTTTTGTTAAAGGTGCTAAATACAGTATTGGGAGCATTTCTATTGCCTCTCAACAGCTCTCAACATGGCGACGGCGAGCCAGTGGCTCGCAGCTAACGGTGCTAACAGTGAAAACAACAGTGAAAGTGCTGACAGAGAGACAGCTAACAGTGTTTACCTGAGGGGGGACTGGAGGATGGGTGTTACGCTTCCAGACATTATCATCTTTAACAGCTGCATGAGAACAGTGCAGAGCAGCGGCTGTGAGCTAGCCATTGAGGCACGCTCACATGCACAAACATGCACTAAATGCATGCATGGCTGGTACGGCTATGTCAACAAGGCAAGGAATAGCTCTGATTACAACACACACAGAGGTAAAGTGACTTCATTCTCTGCTCAGGTAGACATTACTCCACTATATGGTTACACAGCAAATAGTTGTTCGCTGCTATATTAATGCTCTAGACATTGAATTTCGCACCTTTAAGATTTGAATACCTGCATGACTTGAGACTTTTCAAGGAAGGCTTGAATGTAGTAAACCTTTGGCTCACCAACGAATATTGCCATTATCAGGACGCGACCAAGCGTCTGGCCTAAAATGTCTCTTGAATTAAACAAGATGAGGAGCATCCATTTCAGCAGATTGGTTTTAAGAATTATTATTCTCAGTAAATTTCATGGCGATCTGCCCCTTCAAATTTTAGTTTATTTAGAAGTTTCTCTTGTGCAAATTAAAATTTGGCTTGACTGGTGCTAGAGGCTCTAGAACAGGGATCTCCAACACGTCGCTCGCGAGCGACCAGTAGCTCAGTAGCTCGCGAGCCGTTTCTGGGTCGCTCGCTAAAGGTTCAAAGAATATGTAAACAAATTTGATAAGACAAAGTCACTTGGTAAACCTAAATTTCTATCCAATTCAATTCACAGACATCTCCCCCCTTCTGACACAAACTGATTATTTGCTAATCAGCTGTCAATTTAACGAGTCACGCTGCTGCCAAGTTTGGTTACATCAGTGACGCCATAACATTACTACGTAGATGTTAGCAGGCTAGCAAGCACACACCAGATTTGACAATGACTGTGGAGAATAGCCAGGCCAAGAAAAGGCACAAAACATACTATTTTCATGAGGAATGGGAAACAGAGTTTTTTTTTCACGAATGTGAATGACAAGTGTGTGTGTCTCATTTGCGGTGTGAGCGTGTCAGTCGGTAGAAGATGTGACGTCGAGCGCCACTTCACCAAAGTCCACGGCAACTTTTCACAGGTGCTAATACTGTGGCAAGGAGAGTGTCTGCGCTGTCTGCGGATGTTGTGGAGCAGCTAGATCGGGACATGGACAGGTGCACATGGTTTTCCATCCAGTGTGATGAGTCGGTTGACTCCAGCGATACGGCCCAGCTGGCTGTCTAGAATGTCATGAAATCTAAGTTGAGAACAAGACTGACAGATTAACGTTTAAATGAGTCCATAAGAGTGAACCTATGTGGATCCACTCCAGCATTCACCTCTCTTGTTGACTCCATGCAGTGCCAGTCATCTCACTAACTGTTAAAAAGACTGAATGCATGTGATACATGCATGTGAACTACAGATGATGAAGGGAATGTGAAGGGACGTGATGTGATGCAGTGATATGTGGACAGACAGTAAAATAAGTAACAATATAGTTTTGTTTTCTATGACATTAATCTGATGTGAATGTAATTGTGTGAGCTGGACACATTGATAATGTAAAGAAATGCATACAGAAAAAAACATGCACATGCTGCTGAATTTAAGATGTTGATGATGTCAAAATGTGAGTGTTGGATATCAACATTTTCTAAATGTTCACACAAAAGAAGCTTATTCAGCTGGTTTGGGTGGAGCTGAGCGATGTGAATAAATGTTACTAATAATATAAAATATGAGGAGATCTCGGACACTTTCATTTTGTCATAGTAGCTCTCAGAGGAGAAAAGTTTGGAGACCCCTTGTCTAGACGGTCAGCAAAATCAACAAAATGTTAGGATGCTAAAGGGACTTGCACCTTTCTAGTCTTCCAGCCACTCAAAGCCCTTTTTCAGTATTCACACACACATTCGCATACACTGATGGCAGAAGCTGCCATGCAAGGTAGCAACCTGCATGTAAATACTCATTCACATGTTCACAAGAATCTCGCTCAAGGACACCTCGGCATGCAGACTGGAGGAGCTGGGGATCGAAGCACCAATCTTCCGATTGGTAGCCGACCTGCTCTGCCTCTGAACCACAGCCACCCTGTGATTCATCCACTAAGGATCCTTATTATTCTCAACTTATTTGCAATAAATCTATTAAGCAAATATTACCACAAAACTACAAATTCCGCAGGGAAAAGTATAGTAATGTATGGGGAGACAATGCACTGAAACTTCACAGTACGTGTCTCAAAAATAAAGTTTGACCGTTTGATCGAGTTTGCGAATGATTGACAGCTGCCTGTTGAATGAACAGCCAATAGGAACTCTCTGAAATGACCAGTGACCAGTCTCCTGTCGCGGGCTACATTATTTAAAGCCTGAAAACAGAGCCATGAAGGTGCAGAAGTCTAGTTTTGTGGTAGTAATGTTAATGTTACTGAATAGCTGTGTTTAGGTGGTAGTAATGTCCCTGAATAGCTGTGTTTAGGTGGTAGTAATGTTACCGAGTAGCTGTGTTTAGGTGGTAGTAATGCTAGTGAATAGCTGTGTTTAGGTGGTAGTAATGTTACTGAATATCTGTGTTTAGGTGGTAGTAATGCTAGTGAATAGCTGTGTTTAGGTGGTAGTAATGTTACTGAATAGCTGTGTTTAGGTGGTAGTAATGAATAGCTGTGTTTAGGTGGTAGTAATGTTAATAGGCTGTTTTTAGGTGGTAGTAATGCTAGTGAATAGCTGTGTTTAGGTGGTAGTAATGTTAATGAATAGCTGTGTTTATAGGTGGTAGTAATGTTAATGAATAGCTGTGTTTAGGTGGTAGTAATGTCCCTGAATAGCTGTGTTTAGGTGGTAGTAATGAATAGCTGTGTTTAGGTGGTAGTAATGAGCAGCTGTGTTTAGGTGGTAGTAATGTTAATGAATAGCTGTGTTTAGGTGGTAGTAATGTTACTGAATAGCTGTGTTTAGGTGGTAGTAATGTTACTGAATAGCTGTGTTTAGGTGGTAGTAATGAACAGCTGTGTTTAGGTGGTAGTAATGTTAATGAATAGCTGTGTTTAGGTGGTAGTAATGAACAGCTGTGTTTAGGTGGTAGTAATGTTAATGAATAGCTGTGTTTAGGTGGTAGTAATGCTAGTGAATAGCTGTGTTTAGGTGGTAGTAATGTTACTGAATAGCTGTGTTTAGGTGGTAGTAATGAATAGCTGTGTTTAGGTGGTAGTAATGTTAATGAATAGCTGTGTTTAGGTGGTAGTAATGAATAGCTGTGTTTAGGTGGTAGTAATGTTACTGAATAGCTGTGTTTAGGTGGTAATAATGAATAGCTGTGTTTAGGTGGTAGTAATGTTAATGAATAGCTGTGTTTAGGTGGTAGTAATGAATAGCTGTGTTTAGGTGGTAGTAATGTTAATGAATAGCTGTGTTTAGGTGGTAGTAATGTTAATGAATGCTGCTGCTGCTGTTCCTCTGTGTGGTGGATCAGCTGCACAGACTCCTCACACTGTGTTCCTTTATTTCCACCTCCGCGTGCACTCCAGCGCTTGCTCATGGGCGCGTGCGTACTGGGGGTGGGCGGATGAGGGTATCCAGGAGCAGCTAAGAAGCTGAGTGTGGACCCATGAGAGCCGCTTCAGATACCAACCAATGTGAAACGTGTGCGTGTGTGCGTGCGTGTGTGTGTGTGTGTGTGGGGGGGCTGCATTCACGTGCTGCTGGTAAACCTCCCCTTCCTACTTTGGAAATGTGTCTGTATGACTTGGCGGAGTGTTGAGGCTCTCCCAGTGGGTTAGTGATGGTGGAATACGAGGAGAAGAAGGGCAACAGGACATGTTAGAGGTCACCAGCGGACCTGGAGAATGGCCCGGCTTGGCACAGCTCGCATCAGCTCCAGTTCCACTCTCACTCGTGTAATGGCGCACTTGCCAGAGCTGAGAGGCGGGCTCTAACGCGTCACCAGCTCTCCTGTTGCTCGCAGAGCAGAGGAGGCAGTGCCGGTGTTTTTCCACTGCCGCGGATGTCTCATGTCCCCCCGTTTTCAGAGACAAAGGTCAGAAAGAGAGGCTTAGAAACAAGCGAAAATATCGGCTACCAACGCGCACAACCCTCAGTCGCTCTCACGGACACAGCAGGACACGGAGCAGGGAGCGCGCACAGAGGACATTAAAAGGACAAAATAACAGCTATTATTCCATCAACAGAACAGGTAACGGACACAACCTAGAGACAGACATGCTCGATACACACCTCTACAGCAGGGGGGGGGGATGACTGGGCTGCTCTCAGTCATTTATTACCATTATTATAATAACTGTGATTTGAATGCCTTTATTTCTATCTGTATTGTGGCTCAATGAGATGATGTTTATATCAAGCGGAGCAGTTAAGACGAGTTGTCCACGTGCATTTAATCAATTAGTAGCGTGTTATTGTGTTTATTGTGTTTATGATGCTTTATTATGTTTATGGATGCTTTTACTAGTGCTAGTGTGTGTGAGCGTGGTGGAGATGCTGCTGGACACGCGCTGTCCTCTCTCCGTGCGTTGGTTCCTGTGCTGGTGGATTTTCAATTTGTGAACAGCTTTAAATGCAACCTGGTGTTTTATTTTCCACGTCTTCTTCACGTGTTCCGTGCAGACTATTTCCCCCGTGCGTGCACCAAATGATTTGAAGGGATATTATTGATTTATTGATTTATTGATTTATATATTATTATATATCCGTCTTGTGGAGGATATGGAGCAGTCCATGTTATAGACTTTCAGGTCTTCAGTGGTCCTTTTCTTGTATACGCTCTATACAATACACAGTGTGTTTCTGTTTCACATCTGTCCACATGTCCAGATGTTCAGACGGAAGGAAGACTCGTGTACTTTATTCTGACTTTATTTCATTAAATTCCGTTATTGAACTAAACCAGAAAGGGGAAGTGAAGAGATCAGAGCGGTGAGGAGATGCTCGTCAGTCGCACGTTGCACAGCGTGCACTGCTTCCTCTAACCATGAGTCCCCCCTCCCCCCTCCTCTCCCTCTCTCTCTTTCCCTCTCTCTCTCTCTCTCTCTCTCTCTCTCTCTCTCTCTCTCTCTATCCCTCTCTCTCTCTATCTCTCCCTCTCGCTCTCTCTCTGTCTCTCTCTCTCTCTTTCTCTATCCTTCTTTCTCTCTCTCTCTCTCCCTCTCTCTCGCTCTCTCACTCTCTTTCCAGCACCACCCCAGCACCATATACATATATATATATATATATATATATATATATATTGTTTGGCCTTTTTGGTGAACAGCCTCAGTGATTAACCACTAGTGACAATGATGAAGATATTTTGGAATATATAATAATATGGAATATGAATATTAGAGTTTTGTTTTAATATGAAGAAGAAATGCATTATTTTGGATAATTTGGCAAATAGAAGTTGTTGACAGTGTATGGGAAGTATAGCCATAGTTTCCACCATCTAGTACACCACAAATGTCAGAGTTGACCCAGAGTTGTTAACGCTCAGAGTCCAACAAACCTATCATGGATTATTTAGGTTAGCAAAGAGCCCCGTATAAAACATCCTATAAACATAATTATCATCCTATATGTAAAGTCATTTCATCAATCTAAATAGGGTGAAAAGTGAAGCTTTAGATTCCACTCAATGTTATCAAATGCCAACCCTGTAGTTTTGAAGATGACTGTTTAGTGACACAGTACATACCAAGGTCAGACTGATATGGAATTTTGAAGGGAGATACTTTTCTTTTATATTTACAGCTGTCAGTTGCTGGTATTTTGTGCCCAAAATGTCAAAGATTCAGCATTTTTCGCCAAGAATTGTAGTGGAAAAGCCCCTGAAGCAGCATTTAGTTCTTCATGGGTCAATAAAACCCTGCCCTGAAACCTAGAGGAAAGACGTTGTTGTTAGTTGGCAGCTCTTCAAAATATGGTGACCAACCACACCTAGTCATCATTTGAGGGAAATGTAGAAGGTGGCTGAGAAAATGCTGAAACAAAATGTAACGTTACATTTTTGGGACTGTTTTGTTGTAGCCGTAGTTGGGCTGGATCACACTGACTGGCTGATAAACTGCTATATACCTGGGTAGATGTGTGTGTGAGCTCCTGGCAAGCTCGACAAGCTGATGTGTGACACTCTTGTGAATGGGCCACTGTGAGCTTGGGATGGCATTAGAACTACTGCATCCCATCCAGAGACACACCTCAGGGTTGACTAGAATGCTGTCTTTGTGTCCTGTGCTGGGTTCTGTAGGTGGAACACTTTTTCTTGCTCCTGATTATGAGAAAAAAAAGCATCACTTGAACACACAAAATGCATCACTGCCTGCATGTCACAGGGTATTTTCATGTATCCAGTTGCATGTTTATATATTTATTCAATGTGAAAATGTACTGGAATGTTGTAGTTTTTGAGGAATGGTAGTCTTCCCGTCAGTTGATCAAAGCAGCACTGATCTGATCTGCTGTATTAACTGCAGGCTTGTTTGCTGTTAAATCATTTATTTATTAATTCAGTACGCTGAAGCTAATGCAATGTGTGTTTCCGTGTGTTTGTGTGAGTGTGTGTGTGTGTGTGTTAGGGTTGGGTGGTATTATGGTATACCAGGGTATTTAGAAATCCCGACGGTATGATTTTCAATCCCCTCATAAATACAGACTGATTCTAGGTATTCTCATTTTAGTAACAAGATGTTCCCCCTGGGGCCATCATATACCGTATACATCAGTGAAGGTATGCAAAAACAGTTCTAACTCACACAGGCTCCGCCATCTACTGGACTCTATGGGTAATACTTTCTTCCAATCACACGCACGTGTTTGCCCACTGAGATTTGCAGAAACATAGCCTGCTAATCAGGACATGTCTACTGAATACATGCATCACCACAGTATATAAGGCAGTAGGGATGTCATGAGACCCGATACTTCGGTACCAACTCGGTACTTAAATTCTAAAAATGTGACGGTACTCGTTTTCTTCGGTACCGAAGGTACCGAATGATTCCTGTAATGGTCATTTGGTACCGGAGTGGAGGTCCTGGAGATGCGATTCTTCCGGATCTAATGTGGGCAGTATACGCTTACAAGTGTTCTCATCTGCTGTGAAATGAAGGAAGAAGAAGAACGCCGTAACAGCCATGGTAACAGCAGTTAGCGGCTAGTTAGCCAAGCTACGTGCAATGAACAAGAGCGAAAACGCTAAGCAACCGACCGGCCAGTTGTTATTATTTTCCGACACACCTCCAAATCCGGGTAGTTTGTGAGCTGCGGCAGGGAATAAATCCGGCTCTGTTGAGTGCAAAAGAGGAACCGTTTCCAGTCTCCCTTCTTCTACAAGTGAGCCACACGCAACGTTACAATAGATTTGCAAAAAACAGTATTCGGTGCAGTAACGGTGCCGTCGTACTTTTCTTTCCAAAGGAGGAAATACTTCCAATTTAGCAAAGCACCTCAAAGACAGACATCCAGACAATATGGTTTGTTTTAGATACTTGAGGGCTACATGCCACTGTTCTGTTTTGCAATGTTAATAGATGTTTCTTTTTATTTATTACTTAAAGGCTACATGCTTCTGTTTTTTGTAATGTTCAAATGTTCTAATAAAGGAGTGCGGGTTGAATTAAATGGGATTTATTGTTTTTTTACCGTGGTAAAGAATTGGTATCGAGAATCGTGTAAATTTACTGGTATTGGTATCGACTACTAGATTTCTGGTACCGTGACATCCCTATAAGGCAGTGTCCAGCACTGCCTGGCATCCTTTTCTCTTCAGCGACCGATTGCTTTATCTCCAGGGGTTGAAGCCGCCTCTACAAGAACCTTGCCAGTGCCCATCGTGCCCTGGCCTCATCGCCGGGATGGATCTTCACAATGTTTGCTTCCTATGCCTCGGAGGAGGGCTTCAGCAACCTCCAGACCGCCTGGCCTGATGGTCGATTCCCAAAATTCGATGAGAGCAGAAATGGGATCATTTTTAACGCTGCAGAGTCAGACTCCGCTGTGTTGACAGCGACTCTGAGCTTGAAGCTGCCGAGATGCCCGCTATGGCCATCTTTGCCACGACTTTTACGGCCCAGCTCATCCACCTCAGACAGCTTTCATCTCGAGGCGTCCTGGCGCCATCCATTGAAGATGAGAGCCCCAGTAGCAGGTATGGTGGATGTTCTCAGGGTTCAGGCCCGCACGGAGGCGTCTTGCCCCGGCGTGTCCCCCATAGACGAAGGCCTCTTGGCCCACCTGCTTCCACAATCAGCTGGCTGGTCAGAGAGAAGAAAGTCACGAGGGGCTTGGACTCATGACTCTTCCGCAGAAGGACCAAGATGATCTCCTTGGAGCCCTCATTGCTGCAGAGGGGCTCTTTGGGTCAGTTTCGTCTGTTTCATCAGCGCTTCAAATGCTTAGAGGAGGAGAAATCGCAGGTCAGTCGCCACTTGCCTCTCGTCACTTGCCTCTCGCCTCTCGCCCAGTCATTTAAGAAGACTGAGGCGAAGTGAAACAACGCAATGGTGAGAAGGCGAGAAAAACGGCGGGACAGGGCACCTGATATCACAGCTTTCTAACGGTTGCATCACAGATGGTGGCTCGCCCTCTCATGCAGTTTTACGAAGAGTGGCGACGCACCCGTATGTTAACGGAGTGGATGGACAGGACACTGAGACTGGGATAGTCTCTCCAGTAGGGATGCTAATTTTGATCATATCTTCTTAACCGATAACCGATCCTTGTTAACCGATTATTAACCGTTAACCGACAATCGGTGCACCAGCTGCAGTGTATGAGCACAACAGACAACTGAGAACCCAGTTCAACCGTACGGGAGCGTATGCTGCGTTCACTGTCTCCAGTTCACTGTCTCCAGTTCACCCGCACGGGAGCGTTAACTTAGCAGGCAGCCTCTATAAAAGTCTCCACTGCACATTTAGTTTAGTTTAGTTTGTCTGTCCTGACAAACAGTGTGTGCGTTTGTGCTACTTTAGTAGCTGCTAGTGTTGCCGGTGGCTCCGTGCGGGCCATAAGCCCAGTCACCATTGTGTTACTTCATTTGGCTTTTAATAGTGACTTAACAGACATATATTTAAACCACTTTAAGTTAGCATGGATGAAATTCTAAAGTTTGAAGATCTACACTTCCATGACAACTGAGCAAACTCAATCTGCCAGAACAAACAAGTTGGTGGAGAATGCTTTATGTCAACAAACAAAAAATGTCAATTATTCTACACAATGTAAAGCTTTATATTAGTTTATGCTGAAGAAGTGTGATATTTGTCTGGTATTTAGGGGCTAACTTTTCCAGGCCAATTCCTATCTTTGGTCAGTAAGTAAAGAAAGTCGGTGGCTCTGTTCTTCTGGGGGCAGGGATTGTGTTGAGAAAGCACAAGAGAGATGATCAATCTGTGAAATATCTATAAACAATTGCAGACCTTAACCCTAATCTTCAAAACGTCAATCCACAAACCAATGGGTGACGTCTTGGTGACTTTGTCCACTACTTGTATCCAGTCTATGATTATGACTGAGATATACTTGACTGATAATTCTCCATTCCCTTCAATGGATCACTCAATCTACAAGCGCCCTCCAGCAGCAGAGAGGGTAAACAGAAAAAAAGAATATTGTTGTTGATGCTGGTATGATCACCATTATAGTTGACAAACTATCACATTTGGTATGGAAATAATTGTGATTTTGAAAAGATCTCTATTGATGATATTTCATTTAGCATGAACTGTAGTTTAAGTGCCATCTGCTGGTAAAGCAGTTCCTCTTTATTTTTATCTTAATCTAAGGACTCAGACTTACTGGCAGCAGAATATTTTGTTATCTGACTCGGTGACACAGTGTTCATGTGAAATTTTGAGAGTTAGCAGTTTGTACTCCCCACATATCTGATATGACATGAATGCAGGGTTAAAATGATAAAAGCTGGCGCAGTCTTCCAGCCAGCATGTAATTCATGATAAACCCCAGCTTAATACTAAACTGACTCACTCAGGATAAGAGCAGAGATCTCTGTCAGGGCAAACCTCCTCTGAACAACCACTATGACCCTAGTAAGGCTTCTTTGGAAATGTGGAGTGATACTACTACACATACTGATCTGTTGGTTTCACATCATTTCATGAATGCCAAGTCACATTCTGATATGATAGGCTAGATACAAATCTTCTTTAAACTTAAGTCCTGGAATGTGTGATAATGAGATGGATGTTGGCGGTGTGTGTGTAAACAGGACTGAAACCTAAAGACCTGCATGACATTCTGTACTAGAATGCAAAATAACAAAAAGAATACCAAGAATCAACAGTGAATATTGACTCTAGACTGAAAGGTATGCACCTCTCTGTTTTTCTTTAACTTTTATTCTTCCTGTTATCTCCGTTTGTTCCTCTATCTCTCTCATGTGCACTCATTCTTGTAGTGGTACTGTTTGTTATACTTGACTTTCTATCCGTCATCTTGTGCTGTCTCTAATCTTGCTGGCTTTCTTTGTATCTGTATCTGTCATATTTATTTTTGTCTTTATCTGCATGTAACTTGTCACTCTCTTTTTAGTAACCTCTGTCTGTTCCTATATACCCCTCCCTTTTTCTTTTTTAACTCCCCTTTTCTCAGTTAACTTTTAACAGCTTTCTTAGACCCTCTTTTAGTTTGTCCCACTGCCCCTCACCCATTTTTCCCTGCCCTTCCCTGCCTCTTCCTCTCCTCATATCCCTTTCTCTCACACTATTGTATGCACAATAAAGTCTGTCTCTTTCTATTTCTCTAAAATGAAAGTGATAAAAGAAGGGACAAGGGTGTATGTGGAAGGAGGCAGAGGAGAGAAGAAATGGGTATAGGAGGAAAAGGAAGATGCAAAGAGAGGGAGGGGGACGTAGAATAAATGAAAAAGAAGATGTGGGTCAAAAGGAAAACAAAAGAGGAAAGAGGGAGGACAGAAAGGATGGGGACAGTAGAGGGAAGAGGTGGAGGAGGAGAGGGGGTTTGATGAAGAGGAGAGGTAAGAAAGTGGAGGAAAAACAAGAAGATATGGAGGAGAGGGAGTAAGTTGAAAGAGGAGGAGTAGAGAGGAGGATAAAACGAGGGGGAGGGGAAAAGATGGTGAAATATGATGAAGTCAACTTCAGGAGATCTAGAAGAGATGAAAGAAGAGAAAGAAGATGAGGAGAAAATAGTGATGGAAAGAAAGAGAGGGAGTTAAAGGAGTAAAATATCACTTGTGATTTTTAGTCGGTTGATCATCCTTAAAGCTAGAATGGAACGAGTCCAGTCACTGTTCAGAAAGGCCTAAATAGCTCATTTGCAATAATGAATCAATCAATGATCCATTTACATGTGATCAAAACAAAAAGGGAAAGGATGAGATCGGACAAAGAGAAGAAGGAAGATGAGGAGAAGGAGTGAAAGAAATGTGGAGCAGAGGAGGAGGAGGGAGGAGAGGAGAGACTTAATAGGTGGTCAGCCCAGTGGAAATGTACATGGTCTTAAAATAGGAGAGTATGTTATGTAAGTGGTTAGAGAGAGAGTGTGTGTGTGTGTGTGTGTGTGTGTGTGTGTGTGTGTGTGTATAATGCTGGCTGGGTTCTGAAGTCACTATATGAGTCTTGGGCCAGAAATCACACACACAGATGCTATACAATGAGTCTCTATGTTATACACCCAGCTTTTGGCATGAGCTTTACATCATCCCTCAGTTCCGTTGTGATTCCCACGGCCAGTCTCGCTCTCTGGAGCTTGTACTGTAGGCAACGGTGCAACACCAACGTTTCCTGCTGATGACTTTCACCGCCTTCATACCTTCAAACAACTCGCTTTCAATGTGAATCTGCAAATTCCCCATCTGACAACCAACCTTTCAAACAGTATGGTGGTGACATCTTCTACTTTGGGTCTTCTGATGGAGCTTTTCTGGGTGGCACTCTTTTCTTTGGCAGATTAGCCATGGCAGCTACTTCTGCTCATGCTCACCGCTCATTTCCATCCATTCTCTGTTGCCTGTGTCAGCAAAGTAATCTAGGTAGCCCGTGCGTCCTTCTCCCCAGGCATGTCTTCCTGCTCTTCCACACCGAGGGTCTGCCACAGTACTGCAAGTAGCGCACCTTGGTCAGTGCCCCTCGGTGTGTGAACGCAACGTGCCGAGGCACACCTCTGCGTCTGTATGGGACGCACCGGGCTTTCAACTAACGCCAATGTTAACCCATCCGTGTCATTATTAGACGGTCAGCGCAAATGAGGTAGTTTAAATAGCAACACAGTCCGAGTAGGACTGGTGGAAGGGGAGGTTGGATGGATGTTTGTGTACCGTGTGAAAGCAACTTTGACTTATTTTACCATAGTTTTGCTTTGTAACTTCCAGACTTTACTAACAACAGATTCATAACAAGGATAGTCATTTTATATAAAAAACACATTTAGTTCAACCCAACTTTCGTTCCTGAAGCCTAACCAAGTAGTTTTGTTTCCTAAACCTAACCACGTGGTGTTGTTGCATAAGGAAACCTAAAAACTAAGTAAACCTAC
Organism: Sebastes umbrosus; assembly: GCF_015220745.1. Taxonomy (NCBI): domain Eukaryota; kingdom Metazoa; phylum Chordata; class Actinopteri; order Perciformes; family Sebastidae; genus Sebastes; species Sebastes umbrosus. The sequence continues at coordinate 2,496,808 of NC_051269.1, forward strand.
ATTGGAAGTGTATTTTGCATGGAAGGAGCCGAAACTTGGCACGCCGTCCCTGACAAAGTCCAAAACTGACACTAGAGGGGTACCGCTAGAGGGGTAGCGTAGGGCCACTGATCAAGCCTGATCAAGCCAAAATCACATACTATGCACTACATACTCAATAGGCATACTATCGTTCAACCTACTTTTATGTGAATAAACTGTAGTATGTATCTTTTCGGACGCACTGAGTAGTCATCGTCACTTCCTGAGAGCCTCCTTGCCGGTTGCAGAGTGTAACCATGGTAACCCGTCCCAGCCTCATGAGACGAAAACAACGATTTGTGAGAATTAAAGTCTGAACTAATTTAAAATATATAAAATTGAAATCTTATACTTACAGTTAAATTGAAGCGTTATTAATGTTACAGAGCTGTCCGTCAATGTCTGTTATGAACGTTGTCGTTACTGCCACGTTGCATTGTGGGATATTTATGCTGCTGTCGTGTGCAGCGTTGCACACTGTAATATTTCACCAGAAATAGTATGCAATTTGCATATTGGTTTCATACTAAGGTTTCGTACACACTAAAATATCTCACATACTGTTTTACCATACTAAATAGCACGTTAGTTTAGAATTTTGCATGCAACCTTTATCTTGAGAGGAAGTTAGTGATTGTTACTGTGTTGCTTGGTTGCTAATGTTGTAAAGGACAACCAGAGGGTAAATGTGTTACACATTTTAAATGCTTATGTGAACTCAACAAGGTTGAAGGAGGATGCAGAAACATAAAGTAGCAAAACAAACATCTATTTATATTTACACACAGATTACTTCTTTAAAAATTTATATTAATGTGCATCAGTATTGATTGTGGATCTCATTAACTTTCATCCTCCTCCTCTGTATCTCCCCTTTCTTCTTCCTGTAGTTCCGCAACATATATAGATTGTTATTTGTTATAGATGGCTGAATGAGCTCAATGTGAAAATAAGGCTCAAGTCTTGGAGATGAACCTTTTTTCAAATACAAATTGTTTATTGTTCTGGAATCTTTAAGATAAGTGAAATAGAGATGGGAGGAAAACCAGGAAAGATGTTTTTTTTTTGGTGATCTATGTTACCAAGCCTGTGGAAGTCTCGTTTGAGACTCATTTCACTCCTACTTTCAGTGGTAGCTGTCATACAGATGAGTTAAAAGCTTCCACGGAGTGTCACAATGCTCAATTGTGGATCCTCTACTTCTTAATCCTTAGGTGTTACCACTGGAGGTCATCATTTGCAAGGATTGAGGTTGTTATGACTCTCATTTACTTGCTGATGACACCCAACTCTATTGTGGTGTATATCTGTTTTTAATATTAACAGCAGGACTGACAAGATTATTATTTTTATTTTTTTCGCTTAGCCAAAATGAACCAAACGAGACAATTATACTAAAATACATCTATAAATTAGGGCTGGAATTCATTCAAGTGTTTCTATAAACAAGGGCTGTACTGAATGTATTTTTTTAATATTCAAAGCCTCCATTGATGTTTTCAAATGAAGCTGTGAATGTCTGTCGTCATATTTTATGACATCATCACCCTTAAATAAAAGAAAAAAAGGTGTTATTGTGGTTATATAAATGTAACTTAAAATGAATAGACATGAAATTCAAATGTTGATTTATAATTTGAATGTCAACGTTATGAATGCATCTTCGAAGCTTTTTAAATATTCTGTACAGCCGTACTATAATCTATAAACTATATTCACATCAATATGCCAGTCCTATAGCGGAAGGAATATTACTATCACAAATGGCCATTACTATCTACTGCTGTTAACAGCTTATCACAGACATAGTCTACTGTCTCTTCAAGCAGGAAATACTGACACACACACACACACACACACACACACACATGCTCTCAGTGTCCTTAGTGTTATTAATTAACTGTCCAGGAAGTTGGTCATGAAATGAGGAATGAATGATGGTGTGTGTGTTTGTGAAATCATTAACTACTTTTAGGAGTCTTTAGCTGCACTATGAGATAGATGGCAGATATACTGGACATATACACATACACATAGAAATAGAAAGGACAGTTGAACTCTGGAAGAAAAAGCAGATTTTGTTGGGCAGATCTGTACGAGAATCCACAGAAACTCTGGAAAGAAGAAATGGGTTGAGCTGTTGAAACCAGAAACGTTTGTTTTTTTCTCCTTTTTCTATATTCATCGCCTCTTTCCTTTATCTTTGTGCAGATCTATAGAAATAATATAATATCTCATCCTAATGACGTATTTCATATCTTTGTCTTGTCGTCGTTTCTCATCAGGTTTTTTTTTTAATTGCAAGGTAAAAGTGGCTTCTGTGTGTAGAATATATTCATGGTAAAAACATTATTTTGTAAAGAAATCATGGAAAATGAAATATATGTATCAATAGGTAGCAACAGAAAAAGCATCATCGTCTTGTCCTTAACCGTGTGTAGAGAAGTTGCAGAAAGTCCGATAGTGAGGGAATGAATGAGAGAGAGAAAAAGAGAAAGGGTACAGCAGTCTGGCAGATGGAAAGAGATAAAGACATGACATTTTCCACAATGACAGACGTCTGCTGACTACTAAGTATGTCTGTCTCTCCCTCGGACTCTCTCGTGCCCATTGGCAGGTGGAAATTTACAGCTGTGGTTGTGTCACTGCTTCAGCATTCTGACCAATCACAGAGTCCTATTTAATAGTTTTAATGAGGAAGGGAGGGAGGAGGAAGAGGAAGGGTAGAGTAGAGTTTACTTTTCTATTTCACCTCTCTATTAGAATGTCTTGCACATGTACACATAGAAGACTGAAGTTACCCACTAACCTTTAAAACAGGTTTCTGGCAGTTCATAAGCAATATAAAGGTATTTATAATCATGTTAAACATCATCATTGCTTCAAATGGAGTGAAGAACAAGTCATGAAAGTCAGCATTATACTCCTTACTCCTTGGGCCCGACTTGACATTTACTGTAGGTGTACTCTACTGCCACATCAACTGAATGCTCAAGAGATATTGTTTGTGCAGCGGACTTCTATTTGGGACAAATATTGCTCCTGTAGCTATAAGATTAAAAGTTTGATTCCCATTAAAACTAACATTGTTTTTTTAATCTTCCAGAGTGCAGTTGACTCCATCCTGAAGATGTCTCTGACCTCTGAACTGTCAGCGAAGTATGAGCAGAAAGTAAAACACACAAAAGCTCTAAAAGTGTAGATAGTATAGGCATATACTTAATCACCTCATTTTTAAAGTGAACGTCCTCGTCTTTATTTTTCCAAACAGCCCTTACAGCTCGGAATACCATCTAATTTTTCCTCTCTTCTTTCAGCACGTGTTTTAAAGCTGTTGATTTCAATTGGTTAACCCAGACTAAGAAACTAAAACTACCACTAGTCACCAGTCAAATGCTGGGAAATCTGGAGTTGTGGCTCCTGTGTTGGTCTAGCAGCCACTTAGGCAGGTAGCCAGTCACCGTCAAGTGGTTCTGTTCAAATGTGGAACTATTGAGCTTTTGATGTATTGACAGCAGTATTTAAAGGCTGCTGTTAGTGGGTTTGTTTCAGACCAATTCTCACTCCCAATTCTTTCTTTCTTTCTGTGCTGTTTCTACAGAATGGCACAAAAAGAGAAACTTCAGTGCCTGAAGGATTTCCATAAGGACACTCTGAAGCCATCTCCTGGTAAAAGCCCTGGCACCCGGCCTGAAGACGAGGCAGAGGGCAAACATCCTCAGCGGGAGAAGTGGTCCAGCAAGTTGGACTTTGTTCTGTCCGTGGCTGGCGGCTTTGTTGGTTTAGGGAACGTCTGGCGTTTCCCGTACCTCTGCTATAAGAATGGTGGAGGTAAGGTGTTTCAAATATCTCAACTATTTGTTTCCATATAGGGAAGACGTGCTCATCAAACATGCTCTGCTTTTCCACATTGCTCTTCTTTGAATTCAGGCTGATCATGTTTTCACTCCACCAGGTGCATTTCTCATCCCCTACTTCATCTTCCTGTTTGGCGGAGGTCTGCCGGTCTTCTTCCTGGAGGTTGCCCTGGGTCAGTTCACCTCTGAGGGTGGCATCACTTGCTGGGAGAAGCTCTGCCCCATCTTTACTGGTATGTCACCACTCAATTGAATTGATTATTGGGTAGCATAACATAAAGTCGGTCATAATATGACTAGTTTTAAAGAGTAGCAGACAGAATGGGGGTGGAGGTAAGGGTGGCGGGTGGATGCCGTTTTCACCCTCATCAACAGTGTCCGAGGTGTGTCCTTTCTCATGGGGACTCTTAGACGCTGCTCCTGGAAACCCCTCACTGAACACCATGGAGGAGACCAAACTCAAACCCTAAATGTTGTGTATGGTCCACGGAGTTCTTTTAAAGTTTTAATAACTTGGATGAGGTTGTGCATAGTTATCAAAAAACATTAAACAATCTTGCAAATTTATTGATAAATTGAACACAGAGATTGAAATAACTTTGAGTGGATATGAAGTAGTTTGTCGTATGTGACAATGTGAAAGGGTTGGCTTGTAGTGATAAACCTACAGAGAATTATGACTAAATCTGCCTCTCCCCTCGGCTATACACAGCTTCATACTGAGTTTAGCTGTCCGGCCCACAACATTACTGTTCTGGTTCACTCTCAACACTTTCATAGCTTTTACAGTTGGCAGCTGTTCTCAGCAAAGACAACTCTAAAATCCCACTGTAAACTAACTGCTGTTGGTAGAGACCAAAACCAGAGCTGAAAAAGGGAGAATATTGGCGTAACATTTGACAGAAACACAACTCCAAATGAATGATAATAACAATACAACTGTTTGTTATTTCAACTTAAAAGGAGTCAATGTTCTGTACCCAACTTGTTGGTGCAGCCCCCTGGGGGCCAAAACATCTGGTATTGAAGGTTTATCATTTGTTCAAAGTATGTTTTTGTCCAAAAACTACAATTCTTTGTATGATCACATCAAGTGTTTTATTCTTTGTGAAGATTTAAAAAATATATTTCTTGTGGAAGGTTTTGTCTACTTCAGAGGGTGTATGTAATAGCACTCTAGTTCTAGTCTGGCCACATGATACACATTATATTACATCCATATTATACTGGATACAGTAGATGTCAAACTATTGTTTATAGTACGCGCTCCTCTGCAAACACAACCAACGTATTGCAATAGTTGATGGAACTGTGGTCTGTTGTAGTCAGTTCCACCCACAGCTCTGACTATAGCTCCACCCACTGCCCCCCCCACCCCCCTCGTGGCATCTCACTGACGACTGATGAGCACACAGCACGGTGTCGCCAGCCTTCTCCCGTCCAACTGGGCTTCCATTTTTCCAGACCTCTGTTGTTTTTCACAGAGGAATGGCTGTGCAACATAAGGCTGAGTCATACCAGACTCTCCTCCAATCAGACCGCTGAGACTCTACCTTGCAACCGTTACCAGGCAACCGGCCTGCACTGGTACACCAACACACTGCGGCCTCTATTCTGCTTCAATCTTCTCAAGCTCTCACCTCCTCTCCCGTGAAAACCTTCTCTCTTCTCAGAAAGCACATTTAGAGTTCTTCGATGTATTCCGTGATTTGACTTCTGGGAGGAGTGAGACGTGTTGTTTTCTGTTTTGCCTGTTCAGCCATTCCTTCTTCAGTCTAACCTCTACTATCTCCTCCTTTCTTCCATCATATTTCCTTCCTTTCATCACTTCTTCTCACCTCCCCCCTCTCCTCCTGTTCACTAGCAGCTGATTAAGGTTAATGGATAAATCACTATCTGCTCTAACTATTTTTTTTCTTTTCCTTTTTCATATTCATACTGGCGATTGGTCTTGAGCAAACAGACCTAAACGTCCAATTCGACCTCATGTGTAAATTTACTTCAGTAATCGTATTGCCGTAACCGTTTTTCGTTTCATTATCTTCATTTCATTATTTACTTATGCTGCTGTTCTCGCTTTCGCATTCACTTTCTTCCTTTCAGACACATTATCCCTCCACTGTCTCGCACACAGACACACACACAGACACACACACACACACACACACACACACACACACACACACACACACCGGAGACGGTGTACAGTGTCCCAAATCATACGTTGCTACAGCAACAGTGAGACAACACATCAGAGAGATGAGGAGAGAGAAAGAAAAGAAGCAGAGCAGCGAGATCCAAGGAGCTGTGAGATGGACTGATAAGAAGACGAGAGATAAATAAAGGCAAAGAGAGAGGGTGAATGGACAAAAGGAGAGACTGAGAGGAAAAGAGTGAGACAGAGAAGAGGAGTCAGTGACTGAAAAGGGAGAGAGAGAATGGAAGAAATGAGGAGAGAATGGAAAATAAAAAGAATGAAAGCAGGAAAAGAGAGAGGGAGAATAAGAACAGTTCGATAGATGAGATAGATGATGGAGAGCCTCTATAAACATGGTCTGGAAATATTAATGTTAAGTCTTGTCATGCTAATAGAGAATTATGGATTTGAAGTGAAATGAGAAAGAGAGAATGGAGACATGTGGTTCCAGACATCTCTGATTTTTCATGGATTGAAAGGGGTCTCGTGTTGTGCTCATAAGAAACAACCGGGCCAATCAGAGCTGCTGCTGTCCATCCCAGTCAGCCCTGTCTCATATACAATGATGTTCCATACAAATAAACTGCATTCTCAATTAGGTTTCCAGGGAAATGTATTTTCTACAGGATTACAGCCGCAGTTTTAAACAGTTTTAAACAGTTTTAAACACATGGTTAACGTTGTAAATTGAAACAAAATAAAACACAATAAAACTACTTGGTTAGGTTTATTAAAAAAACAGGGTTTGGCTTAAAAATACAAAATACGCTGATGAGATCAGAGCAGCTGTACAGGTTGTTCTAAGTCCATCTACAGAAAAAACAACTCTTCAAGTTAGAACGCCCTTAGCTTCTGTGCAGACTGAAAATGATATACACAGGATGGACGCTGTACACCGGTCACTACTGATTGATTCCGTCCCAAACTGAAAGTGGCTAACACAGCATGAACACAATGACTGAACACTCAATGGAAAACCAAATTCAATCTAATTACCAGGCAACATGTGATTAGCCTAAACCTGGGAACAGGCAGATTATTTCAATTAAACAACAAATGATTGACACCGACAACGATTACACTCATAACAACTGTTTCCACCAACATACATGTATGTGTTGGTCTTTGCATCCAGGAAGGAGCACATCAGTGGAGGCTGGTCCATCGAGGCAGAGGAGGTTGATTAAAGGCAGAGGAGGAGATTCAAATATTAATACAATTAATTAGCTGACATACACCAGTACCTAATCTCATCATTTATAGTCATTTATAAAATATTTTTCTCTCATCTTTTGGAAAAAATCCATCATTTAATAAATTCTAATTGAAATGCTTCAACAGTGACACCTGCAGGGCAGGTAAGAAAGTGATGGTTGGGGCAAGGGAGGACGAGCGGGTGCTGTCCCGCCTTGAGGCAGGACCTCTTCTATCAATTCAATACATTAATTTTTTTCACATGCTAATCTGTGATTGGCCAAAATATGTAAAATGATGCTCGAAGGGAGGCCATCCTCCCTGGGGTCATTACCAATCAACAACCAGAAGAATACGATATTTACATGGCGTTGGGAGCTCATGGGAGCCCTGTTAGGCTCCCATGAGCAGATGCTACGTGCCATCGCTGAACAACAGGTTTTCCATGATAATATGTTGCGAGAAATACTTACCCAGTTGCAGAAAGCTGGGCAGACTCCACCCGGAATCCAAGCACCAAATTCAGTAATCCTCAAAGCACCTCCAGCTCCGCCCCACAGTTCCATAGCAGCCAGTGAACCCAAGATGCCAACACCTGCCCACTATGACGGGCATCCAGGGAAATGCAAAGGGTTTATTACCCAATGTAGCCTGGTGTTCGAGTTACAACCCTCCATGTTTTACACAGAACGAGCCCGGGTGGCATATATTATATCGCTTCTCTCAGATAAAGCTCTTTCTTGGGCTACTGCACTGTGTGAGAAACAGACTCCGACCTGTTCTGATGCCGCCCTCTTCGTGGCCGAAATGAGGAGAGTTTTTGACTGCGATATAAGCGGCCAGGAAGCGGCCAAACGTCTGATTGGGTTACGTCAGGGCTCCTCCAGTTTAGCGGAGTTCTCTATTCAGTTCCACACCTTAGCTGTTGAATCAGAGTGGAACCGGGAAGCTCTGACGGCCACCTTTATCCATGCCTTATCAGAGAAGGTTAAAGACGAGCTAGCCTCCCGCGATGTCCCCAACTCGCTCGAGGAACTGATTTCCTTGGCGATTCGGGTAGATAATCGAATTTGTGAACGCATCAGAGAGAGAAAGCATGTTCATGCCAGCCCTATGTCGGAGATGGATTTTGGCATCTCTCACTCATCATCTCTCACACGCCCAAACCACTCCGGGGGCCTTCGATCAGTGACGAACCCATGCAAACTGGCACACACGGCTCTGTCGGGCAGAAAGAGAGAAGCGGATGAACAGTGGTCCTGTCTGTACTGTGGGAAGGCTGGCCACTTCATTCGTACGTGCCCAGTAATGCAGAAGAAAGAGGTACTGGGAAACGAGTAGACTCATCAGAACGAGGAGGTTCTGCAGAGTCTGAATAATCCCCTCCCGATAGTCAATAACCGCACCTTTCTGTCCGCTGAATTGTCATTTGGTATGACAAATACAATCTTCCCGCTTTTGTAGATTCAGTTGTGGCTGCTAGTTTCATTGACTCAACCCTGGCCCAAAATCTTAAACACTGTGAAGAACCGCTACCCCCCTCATGTGCACGGCGTTTGAGCGCTTGCAAGGTGCTTCCATCTTCAACAATTTGGACCTTAAGAACGCCTACAACTTGGTGCGCATACGTGAGGGGGATGAGTGGAAGACGGCGTTCAACACCCATCAAGGGCATGACGAGTACCCCGTCATGCCTTTCGGTCTTTCGAATGCTCCGGCAGTCTTCCAGGCATTCGTTAACGATGTTCTTAGGGACATGCTGGAACAATTTCTTTACATTTACTTGGATGACATCCTTATTTTTTCGAAGTCCTACGAGGAGCATGTGTAGATCTTGTGCTGAAGATGTTGTTGGAGCACCAACTTTACGTCAAGGCAGAAAAATGTGTGTTCCACACCTCCACAGTCAGCATTTTGGGGTATATTGTATCACAGGGCAGCGTGAGGATGGACCCCAGCAAGGTCAAGACAGTACTGGAGTGGCCTCAGCCTGACTCTGTGAAACAAGTTCAGCGTTTTTCTGAGCTTTTTTCTTGTCAGTGACAGGGTTTATCAAAAAGATCAGTTCTGGTTTTAGGGTTTCCTTCAAAACCAGTATAGTACTGATTATTTGGTTGATTTAATATCTGCATGATCAAGACCAATATTTCAGGGATTTATTGGCAGATATGAAATTTTTTTTCTAAGAAGGCCAATAGCACCAAGTTGTATCACCATGACACTAAACAATATTACAGACAGTTCTTTCTTCAGGCTCAATCCTGCAGAGATACTCTATCCTTCCACATTCCACTGGGAAGCATCACGTGGGAAGTGACACTAGATATTCTTTCAGTGGTTATGTACGTTTAAAGGATCAGTTGTAAATGTAAAAAAACACTGAGCGAGGTCAGCCGAGGTCAGCAAATGTGCACAAGAAATGACATCATGGAGGAGGTCGCATGTTTGGTTGATCGGCATTGTTCCTTGTGATCCGAGCACGTGATTGTCTTCATGTGGAGGTGTGTGTCGGTGTGTGTGTGTGTGTGTGTGTGTGTGTGTGTGTGTGTGTAGGTGTGTGTATGTGTGTGTCTGTGTGTGTGTGTGTGTAGGTGTGTGTGTGTGTGTGTGTGTGTGTGTGTGTGTGTGTGTGTCTGTGTGTGTAGGTGTGTGTGTGTGTGTGTGTAGGTGTGTGTGCGTCTGTGTGTGTAGGCGTGTGTGTGTGTGTGTGTCTGTGTGTGTATGTGTGTGTCTGTGTGTGTGTGTGTGTCTGTGTGTGTAGGTGTGTGTCTGTTTGTTTAGTATGGAGATGCTTGGCAGCTGCTAATTAGCGGAGTGATTAAAAGAACATGATGGAATAGTTCACACGTTCACACACTTTCTCACACACATGCACACACACGCACACACACACACACACACACACACACACACACACACACACACACACACACACACACACACAGATGGCCAATGACGTTGAAGGACATTAATTGTCAGCAGTGTGTTCTAACTGATTAGTACACAAACCACACACACAGAAGTTGTACTAATATACTTGTGAGGACCCTCAATTGACCACAATCATTACTTAACCTTTAACCTAAAACCTAATCCATGTTCCAATCTGGACCCAAATCCCAACTCCTACACCTGTTCCCATTTTCTTATCTTTATATCCTTGTGTAGTAGAAACACACACACACACACACACACAGTCCTGATCCTGTGTTTACCACCAGTTCTGTCTCAAGGCCAGTATCGACGCAGTAAAAGCTGATTGCTGTAGACCTCGAGGAGACTAAATGTACTCTGTGTAATTATGCTAATGTGAAATATATCAACATGGATGCTACTGACATTTGAGTTTTTATATTCAATTTCTTAACCTCTTAAAGCACTGCATCAGATTGACATCATTTTATAGCATTTCCATGCCATTTAGCCTGAGGACCATGTTTATATAACACAGTTGTGTGGGTCTGAAGAAACGTGGCTCTGGCAGAATCAACGAGGACGACCAACAGGCTCAAACAAAAGCACAAATCTAAGTGTCATCCTGTTCATCTCTCGAGAAAAAATGTACAAACAATTGTTTGTGAAAGTGAAGTGAAGATACACAATTAGTATGTATCTTTTATCCACCGAACATCATCTGTGTCCGGTATCATTTCATGAAATGTGACACTTGTTTCATCATGAACTCACTCCTGTTAAATCCTGTTTTCTGGACAATCCAAGTTCAGCACTAAAAACCTTCCTGTTGCACTAAATGTGACACTAGAGGGACGAACGTGTTGAAATGGAGGGGGTTTGAAGAAGTTGACCGTGGAAATGTCAGTATCCTCTATTTGGCCCTCAGTTTAAGCCCCAGATGTTGTTGCTTTTGATGCCTCGGCGTCAAGCAGCAGCCGTGGCTGGAAGCATTCTGTTTCTGGGTTGTCCGTCCATACGTCCATCTGTTCGTCCGTCCGTACGTCCATCTGTTCGTCCGTCCCAACCATTCTTGTGAACTTGTTATCTCAGGAACACCTTGAGGGAATAAATGTCCACTTGTACTCCAGGATGAAGTGATCTGATTTCAAGGTCACTGTGATGTTACATCCGTTCCGTTCTCTTGAGAGCAATATGGCAGAAACGCCTGGAGGGAATTTCATTCCATCAAAACATCCACTTTACGCACCGATCCAACTTTTTCATTCCTGATACCGATACCTGGGCTTTGGGTATCGGCCGATACAGAGTACTGAGCTGATACCTGGGCTTTGGGTATCGGCCGATACAGAGTACTGATCCGATACCTGGGCCTTGGTATTTGACGATTCAGAGTACTGATCCGATACCTGGGCCTTGGGTATTTGACGATTCAGAGTACTGATCCGATACCGGTGTTTAATTAATAAGATGTATGCCTCACTGTGTGGAAGTGACTGGATTACACTTTTGGCCATAACTCAAGAATTAAAATGCTAATTATGACAATTTCACACAAATTTTCTGACATGATGAAATTGTGAAGTGATGAACATGAAGAGGGTTCAGTTTAGGTCATTATTTACTTGTATTATCTATATCTGTTGCTATCTCTTCTGCTGACATGTTACCAGAAAAGTTGATGACATTGTGACCTTCAGCTGAAGTCTTCTTGTATCATCACTTTGACCCTTGACCTCCCTCCTCCCTCCTCTCTCCAGGTATTGGTTATGCCTCCATTATAATCGTGTCCCTGCTGAATATCTACTACATCGTCATCCTGGCTTGGGGGCCTCTACTACCTGTTCCAGGTAGGTTGGGGGGAAAAATAAAAAGTCATCTCTCTTTCATTTCCTTTTCTATCACTTCCATCCAGAAATGACTTCCATTGTAGAAATACTGCAGGATGTTTATTGATTTTCAACCCTCTACGTACTGGCTAGCAGGAATGTCAGTGGAGCAGCAAAATGAATATTTAATAAAAAGTAAATCATAATAATAATAATAAATTCATTTAAACGCTTTTCTGGAACTCAAAGACGCTTAAATCATAATTTCCTACCCATCCAATGAACACAATGTAAGCCAACCACATTATTCCTGCTTTTTAGAAGGAATATATTATAATATATATATAATAATAATAATATAATAATAAATTGGACTTATATAGCGCCTTTCAGAAACCCAAGGACGCTTTACAAAGGGGCCACACAAAATCATACTAATAAATAACACAGAGGAGAAACTATAAGCTAAGTAATTAAAAGAGTGATGTGAGGTCATAGGCCTTGATGCACAGGTGGTGTTTGAGGTGTTTTTTGAAAGTGTCCAAGGGTGAAGCATTTCTTATTTCAGGAGGGAGAGAGTTCCAGAGGGTGGGGGGCCGCGACGCTGAAGGCTCTGTCGCCGAATGTTCTCAGCCGGGTGTGGGGGATGGAGAGCAGACAAGTGTCAGAGGATCGTAGTTTCCGGGATGGAGTGTAGGGGTGGAGAAGGTCGGTTAGGTACTGAGGGACAAGGGCATGGAGGGATCTGTATGTGAAAAGGAGGAGTTTATAGGTGATGCGGAGACTTGATTGGAAGTCAAATATATATATATATTGCTATTTTTGCAAAACTCTCTTTTGTTTGACAAAATATAAATCAAGTCCAAAAACATCACTTTTGCTTTTGTAATGACTCAGTCTTTCCAAGAGTGTATCAGGTCAATTTGGCCGATCCAGTGTCGCTAATGCCCGCACGCAGCAGTATGAAGATCTCTGTGTATGTGTGTGTGTGTGTATATACATAATATATAGGGATGTGTTTGTGTATCAGGTCAAAGCATACAAGATTCAATCAATAACTTATCGTATCTCACTCAACAAAGTGCATGTGTGTGTATTGATGGAAATAATAATCTGTGTTGTTCTTCAGTCTGCCTAGAGGGCCAAATGGCTGTTCTAATATATTATGTTGCACTTGTGAGAGAAAAAGAGAGTAAAGAAGCAAATGTAACATCAAATAAATGTAATAACTGAGTAAAGTCAAACTAGAACATATAAAGTAGAAAAAAAGAGAAGAATCACAGAAACTGGGAAAAGATTGATCATGTTTTGTAGCATTATCTGAGTTTTCACTGTGGCAACAAGCGTTTAAACGTGTTACAAATGAAACCAAACCAACTGCTGTGCTGTATTTGAACTGAAGTACAGTAAAATGTTAGCAAAGAACAGTGTTCATATTAATGCCCCATGTTCAGAGTACTCTGTTATCTATCCTACAGCCTCCTTGAAGTCTTTGAGAACTGCTTTAAGGCTGATCCAATAACCTAAATCCCTGTGATGTTGCCCCGTAACCCCGAGCAGGGGCCTTTTGAGTCTTGACAGACTACAATGAAGGTGGTTCATATTTATGGTACTAAAGGACAGAAGGTGTTGAATCCCCGAGGAAAAACTCAGCTGCCAAACTTGGTACAAACATAATAGAATGCATTATTTGTTGGTACACAGTTGGAAGTGTCTTGGGTTTATTATTTTCTATATCAGGACACCTTAGAGTATGTTATCACACTGAGGCCATGACCACCTATCATTGACAAAAACAGAAGCTCCATTCACCCAGTATGTCTTTAGTCAATGATTTCAAAGAGGTTAAACTGTCGAGTGGAACTATGAAAACACACGCCAGCCAATCGGGACGCAAAGTCTCAAAGCTAAGTTGACTTCAATGGAACTTGTGTTTTTTTACGTGTGCGTTTCAGTGTTTTCAGCCGGAGCTGCCCTGGGCCAAGTGCAATCAGCCCTGGAACACTCCCCGCTGCATCGAGGACACCTACCGCAAGAACAAATCCCTTTGGCTGCTGCCAACGCCTCCAACTTCACCTCCCCCCGTCACCGAGTTCTGGGAGTGAGTTCCATAAGACCACACATACAGGCTCACTTGCATAACCACACAACATTTCATCATATGTGATGTGTCATGTTCTGTTTAGTTGAGGTCTAGTCTAGCATACCCAGACCTATCTCCACAGCGCTGTGTCAGCTCTAAAGGTCCTGGCTGCACCAGTGGGCAACCTCCGGGTCTGAGAAGTGAAGCCAGTGCTGAAGTGCCTAAAACTGTCATTCTTTCTAACAGCCAGCAGGGGGCGACTCCTCTGGTTGCTAAAGAAGTCTATGAGAAAATGGGCCTACTTCTCATTTGATTTATTACCTCAGTAAATTGTAAACATTTGTTTATGGTCTCAATCACTATTTTTAAGTCTTCTTCAATACATCGTGATGTTCATATTAGTAAATGATGGTCCCATTTACAGTGCAGTAGAACATAAAGTAGTAAGGTATGGTTCAGGACGTGGCTGACCTTGTGATTGATGCTACCACGGCGTCGTCCAGTCTTATACTTTAACCCTTTCACCGTGTGTTTTCACTTCATGAAAGTTTAGTGGAACATTTTGGCCTAAAAAATGGGTCTTGTTCAGTTATTTGGTCATTACACATAGAAACACTTCCAATAAGTTGAAATTGATTAAATGGTCTCTAGCTTTTGGTCACCGTGTCATGAAGTGCTATGATTGCACAGATGGACACGCACGCTCATAGAACTTTCCTCTATGTTGCAGACATAATGTGCTGGGTATCTCCAATGGTATAGAGGATATCGGTCCTGTTAAATGGGACCTGGCTCTGTGTTTACTGCTCGTCTGGGTCATCTGCTTTTTCTGCATCTGGAAGGGAGTCAAGTCCACTGCAAGGTAAATCAATGTTCCTGTTACCCTCTACTGTCCTGTATTTATTGTTTTTTTATTACTGCTTGTGTTTTACACTGTCAATCAAGAAAACCAAGATTTTGTTCCCTCTTCAACTTGCTGAACTAGAAATAGTTTCAAAAACTGAAATGCCAACTTTTAGCATTGCTCTATCATACGTGGCTGCCGGAAACCATGACAGGGTGATGCTCATAGACTTGTTCACTGTGGTCTTACCAAGAGGACAATAGGGGCTATGTTCAAACTGAGAGCAGGGAAAGTCAAGTCTTTCTAAAGGCCTGGGTGGGCTGAGGAAGTGGCAAATGCCTGCGCTTCCAGTTTTGTGGGTCTAAATCTCTCTTTCCCTGTTTGATAAAACAGAAATTGAACAATCTTTTTTGAGCCCAGACATCAGAATAATTGAAAGACACAAAAAATAGCATTACAAATAGTCTGATCTGAGCTGATGTGTTTATTTAGGCAAGGCTTGACTTGGGTGGCAGTAGTTCTCAGGAGGAATAATTCAATACTGTCAGGCCAACATCTGGTTCCACTTTGCTCTTGTAGATCCTCCCAAAGATACTGTGCTTCCAAGCAGTATTTCCTCCGACATATACTGTATATCAGCTGATCTTTAAGACTTCCATACAGAAAACCAACGGTTTGAATGTTCTCCAATGTATGCAAGTTGAACAGGAAACAGCGGGACATTTTACAGTTTAAAACACAGTGCTCTCATCTGGAATAACTATGGAATGGACACACTGTTTTTAAAACATATCGCTACAGCAATATCTTTCACTTATTGATATGTGCAATTGGCATTGTGTAATTATCTAAATGTGAAAGAAATGGTCTGACATTTTGAGGATTCATATTCTGTATTACAGTATACATATGTCTCCTTTTGATAGCTTAACAAGAGAAAAACAAAGTAGGGCTGGGATGATGGCTGTTGTTTGTCCAGTACTTGCAGATGGATGTAGCCTTGGATGAATGCATTCAGGAAACATTTCACACCTTGTTCAGTTGCTGCCACAGCAACAACAAGCACTCGCCCGAGACCAGAGGCAGCTCAGTCAAGCCAAGACTGCTCTTTTTATAACCTCAACACCATTTATTGATTGGTCTGGCCTGATTTATGCTCTCTGGTTGCTCCAAGTTGTAACTCTGGTAATAAAGTCACTCCTGCAAGGCCAACTGTGGTCACCACTTTCCAAACAGCAGAAAATGATACACTGCTATTGATATTAAGGGACAGCCTGTGGTCTGTTCTTGTCATAATCCAAGAATGTTTCAATAAGTTCATACATTCAGAGTTTCAGGTAATAGCCTTCCTCTGTAGAATAATACAGACTGGATGATTTAGAGTGTCTCCATAAGGTGTGACCTTGTAGAATAATACAGACTGGATGATTTAGAGTGTCTCCATAAGGTGTGACCTTGTAGAATAATACAGACTGGATGATTTAGAGTGTCTCCATAATGTGTGACCTTGCTTTTCTGTTTTTGAATCTCCCTCAGGTGGTCTACATCACAGCCACATTCCCATTTGTCATGCTCATTGTGCTGTTGATTCGTGGTGTGACACTGCCGGGTGCTTATGCAGGCATCAAGTTCTACCTGTACCCTGACCTTGCTCGTCTGAAGGACCCAGAGGTAGGTGCCCCCCTGTGCTGCCTGAGTGAGAAAAGCCCATCAGTGGGCTCCTGTTATAGTCACTGTGTCTAGTCAAACATCTATGCGGGTTGCTCCCTGTTGAACAAGTCAAACGTCTGTCTGGCTGCACATAAAGTGGACAACATTGAATTGGAAACCGTGGCATCTATTAATGTTAATCTAACCTACATCCATTGGTAGAATACAACAATGTATGCCACTTTGAGAGGCAGTGGGCGTACATTCAGTAACGTCGGGTATAGTTTAGTCACAACAGAATTACTACAGACCCTGACTTCCCTAGTCCATCAGTAGCTGTGATTCCAGTTACAGATTTCATTTTGATGTATCGTTTGTATGTAACATTGAACTCACATGACTGATCAGCTGTATCTGCTGTCTGCTTCTTCTTGGATATTCCCATAATCTGCAAATGCTCGTCTCTGTCTCCGGACAACATGAAACATGACCAATACTAGCTGACATAAAAGAACAATTCAAACTAGCCCAATGGAAACAAATTCTCGAAGACCTCTCTTCATTTCTCTTTGGTAGATGTTTAGATAACTAAGCCGATTGATAACCTGTACTTCTTCTACTGTGTTTACTGGCGGATTACAGCCATACAGCAGCCCACTGCTCCTAAATGCTTAGGATGGCTTAAATGCAGAGGTCACATTTCATTTATGTACCTGTATGAATATGACAATTCTAATTAAGTTTCAGTTTTGAACTTTATTTGCTCCAAAGCATTAGATGGATACAAACTTGACATTCGCTTGACGATTGAATGGAAACACACCTGGTGTTAGCCATGACTTAATTCCCCCTTTAGCTTCTCCACGCTACTCCTGCCCTGTGCTTCCCCTGATCAGCAGGCCTCAGCCTTTCTGTCCCCACTCTCTCTCTCTATTTGACAGGTGTGGATTGACGCCGGCACCCAGATCTTCTTCTCCTATGCCATCTGTTTGGGCGCCATGACTTCCTTGGGGAGCTACAACAAGTACAAATACAACTGCTACAGGTGAGGGTTATCCGTTTTCAGTAAGGGGGTTAGCGGTAGGGGAGAGAGGGGAGTGAAGGGATCCTTGTGTGTTCATTAACAAATCCTCCTCATGACATATGTGTGACATAGGGACTGTTTGCTGCTGGGAGCCCTCAACAGTGGTACCAGTTTTGTGTCTGGCTTCGCAATATTTTCCGTCCTGGGCTTCATGGCACAAGAGCAAGGGGTGGACATTGCTGATGTGGCAGAGTCAGGTACGAGGGTTCTGTAAAGGCGGCAGTGATGGTGGGCGCTGCTTCCTGGTTAACAAATAAAACAACAGTAATTACAAAGAAAAACAGCAATGAATCCCTAAAGACAATTAGCCAATATGTTTCTTTTTCAGTTGAATGGCAACTTGGTATAAAATGTATTCCTTGATTAGATACAAATGACGGCATCGGAATATGGAAGTTTCCGCAATCAAACACTACTTGACAAAAGCAGAATGTGATAAAATATGAACATATTTGATCGGTTTATTAGTGCATCATTCGAGCAAAGCGAGTTGAATGGACTAAGGCTAAGACACAGATGTTGGAAAATGATTTTGATTTTGAAGAGCAACAGTTAGAGACATTAAAGGAATACTTCACCTACAAAATGACCAACAAAATGACTATTTGTATATCAACTACTCACATTATGTTGCCTTGAATTCTTGGAGAAAACTTTGTTTTTCTCGCATGCTTCCACGGTGAATGGAGAATCTGAAAACAGAGTAATCTGTAACCCCCCCCCGGGTTACAGATGATGGATGGATGGAGTTGTGAGAGAGTTGACGTAAATGGATGTTTTGAAATAGTTTTGCTGTTGTTAAATGCGGTCTCCATTTACTTCAATTCATCAAGATTTTTCTCTGTTTTTTGATTGTTGGTTCACTATGGAGACATGCGAGAAAAAACAGTTGTTCTTCAAGAATTCCCGGTAACAGGGGGTGAGTAATGATAATACAAAAGTTCATTTTGGGAAAATATTCATTTTAAAAAGACGTTTAAAAAATCAGCTAGAATGTATCCTTAGAACTAGCTGTGTGATGATTTACAGTGCCAGAGTGCCAGCTTAAATATGCTATCAGAGTTTAGGTCCTGAGAGGTTCCTCTTCTACCTACATGTGACAAACTGACGTCACCATTGTTGTGGTTCCTATCTATTTGAGTGACACATTGGCATATGGGACTAGTCCTTTTTTCTACAAAAGGTTTCTTTTCTAGATCTGGCAACTTCATCTTTTTGTAATTTATGGAAGGGCCCCACAGCCATGAAAACTCCACGGTAAACATGAACTACTGAACATTTCAGCAAAGTAAGAAAACGTCTTTTCATGATAAAATGAGACTGAGGTGTTTTCCAAAGCTTTCATGCAACCGTAAGTCCCAACATAATTTCCATGGACTTAAACTGTATCTATTACAGTATACAGTGTTACCTTATGATATCTTACAATTACTCTATGAAGCTGCAAATGCAACTTTAGTTTTTGTGAGGAGACAAAGTTAGCCCAGTTTAAGGTGGAAGTCATGCCTGTTTTTTACATAAGAATCACACAAGGGCTTCATTAAGACTTGTTTTTCACATCCCAAAGCAGATTAAAGATTCATGTTGGCTCATTCTTTGAAAATATACTCCAGATTACACTCAAAGAAAGGTGTTAAGACACCAACATAGAAGTGAAACTAGAAGTGAAACTAGAACTAATGGGACTTGTTTGGAAAGTTTGAATCGCCTCTTTTCTAGATTTGACATGCTTCTGTTAGACATCTTAGACATCTTGTTTGACATCAAAAGAGACACAAACTTGAAACGTGTCATTTTTGCTGAACTGCAGCAAAATGATAGAACTGCCACAGAACAATGATGTTGTTAGCATCAAATGCTTTTTGAAATCCAGGCTTCATCTGTTGCCCCAAGATCATCCAGGTTGACAAAAGTAAATTTAGATTAGCGCATTCTGCTAACTCAAACACTGTCCATGCTGCCAGCCCAGTCAATACCAATATTGAACAATTCTGTAGTCTCCAATTTACATCCAGTGCCAAATGAATTTGAGTAGAATTCTCCAATATCAGTGTTGTGTTTAGCGAGTGGGTTGATGCTCCACAGGTTACCAAAGAATAGAGATAGCTAAAGAAGAGGTCATTTTCCAGCCTGAGAAAGTGTGTCCATGTCCATGTGCTGTGGGCACAAGAATAGAGTTATTGAAAGTCTAGGAACATCACAAGTAAGTCTGCTTTAACCACGACTGCTTGATTGTGAATTAGCTGACGGATAAATGAATGTTTTCAGCATGAGAAACTATGCTAACTGAATACACAGAGAAAACATGTGTACAATGCTGTTTTTCACATTGCAATAGAAGCACACATGCTACGGCTTCTCTTGATCCAAGACTGTACTAAAAATAAAAATAAATACACTATGAGAACTTTAGTTTTAATATGTAGTGTTTTATGTTTTGTACAGTCAATTAATGATTTATCACATTGTTTAATGTGGATCCCATTTCATGAGTTAATCTACTTTATTAACGTTCTGCTAGCATTTCCCCTCAGGGAATGGAAATTGGTACTATTTTTGGAGTCAACGCGGTGTTTGGTTGGATGCCTTGTCATAATTTGCAACAAAAACTGAACATATTTGGACATCTTGCTATCAGCTGCAATGCTGTTTTGCTGTTACGGCTGTTTCCTTGTTTCTTAACTTCTGTTTTACAGTTCCCAATGTAGCATCAATGTCAAATTAGACCTCAGGGGGGAAAAACACTTTTGCTTTTTATTTGACATCCCAGTTTGCACCTGCTTCTGTTTTGCTACGGCCATTTTGCATTCCTCATATCATGCTTAATTCAGTCAGGGATGCAAAATAGCTAGAGTGACGTAGGTGTAGGCATACTTAACTAAACAATTTAAGAAACAAGATTACACTCCATTAACTTTTTCTAGCAGTTGATTGTCTTTAGCTGCCAGGAAAATGGGAATCAAGCATAAGTAGGTTAAATATTTCATATAATTGCTGCAATGTTTACAATAATCTATGGTCTTTTATTAACTTAACTCCACACAACACATATACTAGTTACGATCCATTACATACTCTACATGCATCCATTTATAGGAAGCTTCACGATTTCTCTCATGACTTACTTCCACAGAGATGCAGTTACGCGATACATTTTCTTTATTATTGTGCTGTATTCCTTTGTTATAATATTCTAAGTTTTCCTTGTATTATGTCATTATAAATGTATGAAATTGTGTCATGTGTTAAGTGCATACAACTAGTGATGTGTCATAAGTAATGTTTACAAAGAAGGAAGTAACAGGTAAGTAAAGATGTGTGTTAGACACACTTAATACCTATTTATTGACAACACCTAGCTACATACAAATACATAACACACACACACACACACACACACACGTGTGCAGTATTGTAACCCATGTTTGATCTTGCATTTATATCTGGTTTTGCATTTCCAGTGTTTTGGGATTGTTCTTCCCACAGGGAGGCAGCTCAGATGAACTTATCGTGATATTAATGTTTCCCCCCCCCCCCTCCCCCACCCCCCATCCCCCCCCCCCCCCTCTGTGTGCTCTTACCCCACACCCCTTCCTCTGTAGGTCCAGGCCTGGCGTTCATTGCCTACCCTAAGGCTGTAACCATGATGCCTTTTCCTACAGCCTGGGCAATTCTCTTCTTCATTATGCTGCTGCTGCTTGGCCTCGACAGTCAGGTTAGCAGAAACATGAACTTTCACACATTTACAGCTGTTAGAGCTGCAGGAGCCTCGACACTAAGGAAGTGGTGATAACACACACAAACTGAGGCGCCCATGAGCAAAACACTAGCCTACAGAAGCCTGTGCACAAACTTTAAGGGTGTTTAAAAAAAACTTTCTGCTGCATATTACTTTTTGGTGTTTCAGTGCATCTTAATTTTTAGGCAAACAAAATACAAATGTTCTTATTTTTTTTCAATAAACCAAACATATCAGGGAACGAGGCCCACTAACATGTTATATTGGCTAACAAGAAAACAAGAATTTCTACCATCGTAAACAAACAAGAAAAAATAAATAACTACTTCTGGGGCTTTCTATTTTGTGTCACAAATGATCATGTAAGCTCACTAAACCTTCCCAGAATAATTTTTGAAGCTGCTTTAGCCAAATTCAGTTTCTCCGAACAACAGCAAGAGAAGTAAATCCTGTAATATGACATAATTAATGCTTTTATATACCAAAGGAAACTAAAAGGATGAGAACCAAAGATATAAAGCTAATAGTTTGTAAGTTTAAAATGGCAGGCCATGTTGTCAGAGGACAACATACACCACCTGTGTCTCTGTGTCCCCCTGCAGTTTGTGGAGGTGGAAGGGCAGATCACATCACTGGTGGATCTGTATCCGTCCTTCCTAAGGAAGGGTTACCGCAGAGAGATCTTCATCGCTATCATCTGCTGCATCAGCTACCTGCTTGGACTCACCATGGTTACCAAGGTATAAACCCTAATGCTTTCATATATACTGTGTATATATATAGTGTAGCCCACAGCTCAATACAGCAGGAACAACAGGGTTCATACAGCTATCAGTGTTGGTCCCTGGGGGAGATGACAGAGGGATATTTATACTGTCAAGTCATGAGAGCTTCCCTTCCCTCCTCTGGTATTAATAGATACAGTAGACCTGACTTTGCTTTTCCAAATCTTTCTCTTTCTGCTCCCTCTCTTTTCTCCTATGTCTCTTGTCTGTTTTCCCCTGTTTATCATCACGTCTTACTCCTGTCCTTCATGTACTCTAATTCACAATTCCTCCTTCTCTATAAATCTTCTGCCTTTTTCTCTCTTCTATTCCAAACTTCTTTGTTTTTCAACCTTCCTCTTTGGTTCACCCTTGTTCATTCTCTCTTTTTCAACCTTTTCTCTAACTCAAAAATTCAACATTTCCTCCCCCTTGAACTATACAGACACATCATTGTGATGTATCATCCTCCCAACACTGTACCAATGCAGCCTTCTCACTGAGGACATTTGGACTTGCCAAATACAAGTGTAACTGTCCTAATGTCCCAGGGTTCTGGTATGTGCATGCTGGCTCACTGCGGCTTAGCAGGACACCTTTACAAATTGGAACCAAATCCCCTATCATTTGTTTTGCCTGCATTTTTCATGGCAAGTCATAGAATAGCACAGTTGGGTGTGAGAAAGGTCTATTGAGGCTTCTAAAAGTCTGACATTTTGACCTTTATTGAAAGCACTATCAGGTCAATCAGTGGAGTGTTTTTGACACCAGAATCCAGTGCCAAAATGCTTAATGCATCATTTGTTTTGGTCAAAATTAGACAAGTGCAGTCATATTGTATTTTGCCTGTCCATCTTTTTGAGAGACATCTCCAAGACAGAGACCACTGACATTTTGTCACCTATGGCCTCTGTGATTGTACACTTAAGAAAGAAATTTGTGTAGAGAAATGTTACCTCGAATTACATCCAAATTCCATTACATCAAACAAAGTGACTCGTACTAGAACACAGTGTGGTGATGCATCATCCCTTCAAGTTTCATCAAAAGACACGTGTCTTGTCCTGCATGCATGTAACCCTGTGCAATCTAACGAGCAGCTAAACACCTTCCACCATCAATTATAGAATAGAATAGAATTATAATTGTCTAAAGAAATAAAAGGAAATATAACTACACATGAGATGTATAAACATGCATGGAACGTCGAAGATTGCAGTAGATTGAAAAAGGTAAGACCAGACAAAAAAAACATGAGGTTGTCCTGCTCTCAATTGACTTCCTGACTGAGTCACATGGTACAAAGGTGACATGATTAAATACATACACTGATGCTGCACAGGGGGGAGACAAACCAACCCAAAGCAGCAGGGGGAGACAAACCAAACCAAAGGAAAACAATATCCTGATGGAGACAGAACACTCCCTGCCTGGTATCTATAGATAACACCCATTCACATAACTTGCTCTTGTAGTCTTCTTCGGAGAGAAGGAGGACTAAGTTCGTCACAGGCCCGAGAAAGAGCTTGGTACCATCTTGTCTGGAGATTTTGATCTCAACACTGCGGACCTTTCCATCTTTGCCTGGGAATACATTAGTGACCAATGGCATTGGCCATTCATTCCTCTTGGCTTGGGAGTCTTTAATGAGATCAATACTTCCAGCATCAATGTTTGGCTTGCTTGAATGCCACTTGCTCCGGATCTGCAATGTTGAAAGGTACTGCTTCCTCCATTTGCCTCCAGAAAGCATCCGCAAGGAATTGAACCTGACGCCAGTGCTGCTTGTAAAGATCTTTGGTGTCAAATTCATAAGGAGGAGCAGGGAATGTACCTATCTTCTGCATGAGAAGGGTAGCAGGGGTAAGCATCATTGGATCCGCAGGATCAATAGATATTGGAGCCAAGGGTCTTGCTTTCATGATGGCCGCTACCTCTGCCAGAAGAGTTGTGAGAGCCTCATGAGCGAGCCTTGAGGATCCTTCCAGCTGGAACATGGAATCCATGATTCTCCGGGCTATGCCTATAATCCTCTCTCATGCGCCGCCCATGTGAGAGGAGTGGGGTGGGTTAATATCCACGTACAGTCCTGTTCAGATAGGTACCTCTCCATAAAGACACTATCTATGTTTGAAGGAACCTTGAGCTCCTTGCAGGGCCCAATGAAATTGGTGCCTCTATTTGAGCGGATATGCTTCACTGGACCACGAATGGTCTGAAATGAAATGAACTGTCTAAGGGCATTCACAAAGCTTGATGTATCCAAGGACTCAATAACCTCAAAGTCCCCTGCTCTGATACTTAGAGAGGTAAAGATCACTGCATAATATTTGTTGTTGGAGTGGCCACTTCTTGTGTACCTTGCAAGAACAGTACAGGGCCCAAACACGTCCAGTCCAACATTAGTGAAGGGAAACTCAATGCTTAGCCTATCTGCAGGTAAGTTGGCCATCTTCTGGGCTTGAAATATGTCACGTAGCTTGCGGCAGGTGACACATTTATAGATGATGCTGCTCACATGCCTTCTCACTCCAACTATCCACAGGCCAGCAGTGCGAATAGCACCCTCTGTAAGGAGGTGCCCTTGATGTCGGCTTTGTTCAACACAAGTAACCTTGCGATGTGATGGCTAACGGGAATTGTTAGAGGGTTCCTTTCATCACGCTCCAATTTTGCCTCTGTGATGCGGCCTTCAATTCTCATTAGGCCGTTTTCATTGATGAATGGATCCAGTTTCTTGAGAGTGCTGTCTTTAGGGACTCCTGGTTCCTTAGGCATTTAAGCTCTGTGGCATAGGTTTCCTGCTGCACTGTGCGAATAATGAGATATTTAGGTTTAGGTTGTATAAGCTGTTAACTGTAGATAGGACACCCCAACGAGTGAACGGCTTATCTTCGTCTACGACCTGGAATGTGAACGTGTCCGGGCTGCAGGTCCCAATTTAGTCCAAGGCGACGCTGCATTGGCAACGTGTCTGTGCCGAGCTCCAGGATCCTTCAGGTTGTTTGCGTAGTCTTGTGAGGGGAAGGCTTTCATTACCTCACTGCTGTTTGACGCAATCTTATACAACCTGAGGTTCGAGCAGGCGAGCATATCCTGTGTTCTTTTCAGCAAGCTGATGGCAGCTTCTTCGGAGGGCAGTGACTTCAGGCTGTCATCCACATAGAAATCCCGATCTATGAACTGCTTGACATCCAACCCGAAGTCAGCCTCACCATCTTGCGCTGAACATTCAAGGCCATAGACGACAACAGCTGGAGAGGGGCTGTTGCCAAAGACATGCACTTTCATGGGATACTCAATGATGATCTTGTTGAGGTTGTTATCCCTAAACAAAAGGAATCTCAAGATTTCACCTCTCTGACCAGGAAAGAGTGAAACATTTGCTGTATGTCCACTGTCACCCTGATGGACTCTTTTCTGAAGCTAATCAGGACGTTTGTAGGGTGTTGTTAAGATCCAGACATGTTAAAAGGACATTATTCAGCGAAACCCCTTTGTATTGCACGCTTGAGTTGGATACCACACAGATATGACTTGGTTTTCTCAGATGGTACACACCAAAGGACGGAAGATACCAATGTTCCTCTTCTTCCCTCAGAGGAGGAGCAATCTCTGCATGGTCATTTTCAAGTATTTTTCCCATGAATGAAAGAACTTGTCTCTCATATCTGGTTGCAACTCCAAGTTGCATCTGAGTGCAGAGAGACATTTTAGCGCCTGTGCTTGATTTTCGGGAAGGCGCGCCTTTGTGTCCTGAAGGGGAGGGGGGCTACCCAATTATTGGCATCATCCTTTTGGAGCCCTTGTCCCATTATCTTTAGAAAGGCCTCATCTTCGATCGACGGAGCCATCTTGTTGTCCTTTGGAAAACTGTACACCCAATGTGGTTTTCCTCTTTGTCGCAGGCGGTATTATCTCTGAGGTAGCTCTTGATGAGGTCAGTTGACAGAGAGTCGCTGTATCTTTCTTTGATGAGGAGGTGATTAGGACAAGGTTGAAACAGAGATGGACGACCATTCTCTAGTGTGCTTGGGAAGAGAGGTTTCACGATGGATGCATTATGAACATTTCCCAAACAGACGTCTCCCACAATGACCCATCCTAGATCGAGCCTTTAACCATACGGGGCGTCAGGAGGAGCATTGATCTGTTCCCGCACCTTGTGCACTCTTATGATGTCCCCGCCATGGACTAGCAGAATTAGAGCTTGGTGGTCAATTTCAGGAATCTGAAGAGCTACAGATTTCAGGTGAGCATGGTGGAGCGCTGCATCTGGAGTGGGGATATCTGATCGATTGTTGGGGATCTGATTACATTCGATCAGCGTATGAAGAGGTAGGCACACCTGGCCATCCAGGGATTCGATTTGGTAATCATTTGCCCTTCTGTCAATTGTCCTTCAGCCTTGGCAGAAAGGACGTCCTTCAACAGATCACCCAGCTCTCTCAACTTCTGAAAATCCTTATTAGATATCTTGGGGAACCAGTCGAGTCTCTTGAAGAGTGAGCTCTCTATGGCCTCTGGTGATACATAACAGTGCTCCAGTCTTTCCCACACCATTGTTTGCCCTCTTTCAGGTTGGTTTACAATAACTGCCCAGATGCGCCTCACATGTCCAGCGGACTCATTTCCTAGCCATTTGACAAAGAGGTCTGTCTCCTCGCCTGTTGATATGTCTAGGCCTTTGAATGTGTTAAGGAACGAAGCACGCCAGGCTCTGAAGCTTTCCGGGCGATCGTCAAACTGTATGAGTCCTGTGCTGACAAGTTCGCAGCGAGCAAAGAACCTCATAAATGTTTGTCATGCTTTACCTCTCATGTGGATTGCCTGCTAATGGAGTGCTGTTGTGTGGAGCTTGTGGATGGTTGCGGTCATTGAGTCCTCCTGTCCTGATCCAACCATCATCCTGTCTCTCCTCAGCAGTATAGGTCTGATCTGTTCTACTACTCCACCTTTACTGACTGTTTTGTAGGGACATTATCCAGAAGGAAGGTGTTATTGTCATTCTCTTGGCTATGGTTTAGGAGCTGGAACAATGCTATCTGCTGTGGCATAGGTTCCATATCCAAACTCGTACCAGGAATGGGTTTCATTTCTGGCATTGACTGAAGGCTATTGTGAGACGTGGGATGCTGAAGTACATATTCAGAAGTACGCTCTTCGGGGTCTTTGGGTTTGAGTAGGAGGTCTACTCTGTAGCTATGTTTTTCCCCATCTGTGCCTGCGCTTGCCTCAAGCACCTCTGCCTCAGCAGTGGCAGCTATTTCTTCTTTCTCCATGTTCAATACATCTAGTGATGCATCTATATGTGCCCTTTCTATTTTCATTTGCATTTCTTTTTTAGCACATGCAACGGCTGCTGCATTCAATTCAATAAAATGTATTTTTATATAGAGTAAATCATAACAGAAGTTATCTCAAGACGCTTTTTATATAGATCAGGTCTAGACCGTACTCTATAGTTAGAAACCCAACAAGAGATCTCCCATGAGCATTGCATTGTTATGTTAATGCGCTGTGGCCAGGAAAAACTCCCCGTTTAGCGGCTAGAAACCTCGAGCAGAACCGGGCTCTGGGTGGGCGGCCATCTGCCTCGACCGGTCGTAGATGAACTGCTTGAGCTTTTACCAGAGCATGCGCTGACGGACCTGGTTTCAAATGCGGTTGCCTGTTTGTCTTCCACTTTATTGTGAAGGATGAGATTACCTGTGTTAGTGCTGCCTTTATCATAGTGTTCTCTCTCTGTGACGTAGCAGCAGTAACTCAAACCAGCTCAATCTTGTAGTCCAGCCCGCTACAAAGCTCTTGTTTCACTGTCTTGTCCTGCATGCACGAAACCCTGTGCAATCTGACGAGCAGCTAAACAACTTCCACCATCAAGCACTGGAGACTGGATTCGTCGTATGTCAGTTTAATGACGGAGAAAGGGTGAAACTGAGAAATGAAACAATTACTAAAGTTACTTTAATAATGAGATGAGTAACAAACACCATACAATTATAATTGTCTAAAGAAATAAAAGGAATTAAAGCTGCAAACAGCGTTGAACGGGCCCTCGCCCCTTTGCACACATCTGGAGTACCCGCTGCCGTGCATTTCCATGAAAGTC
The DNA here is from genome assembly GCF_015220745.1 of Sebastes umbrosus. Classification (NCBI taxonomy): domain Eukaryota; kingdom Metazoa; phylum Chordata; class Actinopteri; order Perciformes; family Sebastidae; genus Sebastes; species Sebastes umbrosus. The sequence goes on from NC_051269.1 coordinate 2,525,095, forward strand.
GGACACTGCATGCAACAGTTAGAGGGTGTTTTCTGCGTGGAGCGCGTGGCACTGTAATATCCTGTTGAGAACCAGTGGGCATCCTTAAAGGCAATTCTATGAGGGGAGGTGGCAATATACACCATCTCTTGTTGCCAGTAGTGTCACTATCACCATAACTCAATAATGGAACGTATATGTCTTCAGGCCGGACTCTTATCCAGCTTGTGAAGTTTGGGCAGATTGGAATATGTAGAGTCAAGTTACAACAGCCTCCTGTTTCATGTCGTATGCCTCGAATGTTGAGGCTAGGATAGGTCGTCTGGCGCGAGTCTCACGAGAGTTTTTGTAGATTCTCAGATCAAATTTCAAATTTACAGGCTCCTTTCTAGTCGCTAGTTGGGAAGTGGAAAATCAGGGCTAAAGCACGAGTAGAGTGAACTTGCTATAAACCAAACTGCCAATCACTGGGCCATTTTCATAATGTAGTAATCACATTAGTACCAACGTGAAGGGACTGGAAGATCTTGTACATCTGAACACTTTGTTCAAAGATGTTTCCCTCCGTAAATATCAACTACACTGGTTATAGCACTGTGTTTGCTGTAGCTAACGTAAAAGCTTATTAGCAGTAATTAACACAATGTAATAAATAATCACGTGACATCAAACTACGTAATAATAATCAATAGAGAGGCAGGAAAGGATACGGTAAACATGTCCATACCGAGTAACGCTGCCAAAGACATGGAACGTTGAAGATTGCAGTGGACTGAAAAAGGCAAGTCAAGACAAAAGAACATGAGGCTGTCCTGCTCTCAATTGACTTCCTGACTGAGTCACTTGGTACAAAAGGTCACATGATTAAATACCTACACTGATGCTGCAAAAAACCTCAGCGGGGGAGACAAACCAAACCAAAAGAAAAACAATAGCCTGATGGAGACAGAGCAACACGTTTTACCAGATTCCTTGGCACCTTCATTGCACAAACATGTCTCTTCAATAAAGGTTGTTTTGATGTTAAAACCTCTTTGACCAATAGCATGAATACCAGATAACTAGCTGACTGGAAGTGCTGTCTACACAATGCAGTTAGCATGATGAGTCCCTTTGTAAATACATAATTCCCCCCCGGAGCTACAGGCTTTTGTTCTAGTGAAAAACTACTTTATAAAACAGGAAACCCTTAGATGAAATATATGTAGGTTTCATCAGTTATGGTGCAAAAAAGCAATTAAGACTTTTAAATAAATATTGATTTGCTATTTATAGTGTTAAAGTGTTTCTGCTCTCCAATTTCTCCAATTCCTCCACTTACTTCCCCCTCCCCCCTCCCCTCTCCTTCTGTCTCCAAGATGATCATACTTTTCACCATCTATCGTCACTCTTTTCTTCATCCATCCTCATCCTCTCCCTCCTCTCAACCTGGTCTCACACACGTTCAACCTTCTCACTGTCATTCTATTTCCGCCCCACCTCCCTCCCTCGCTCGCTTCTCTCCCTCAGATCGTTCCCATGACAACATCTTTTTATGGCTGTGGTGGCCTGGTTCAAGTTTAGGATTCCCATGATTGTTAAACACTTTTCACACTGGACACACACGTGACTACACACTCAGACAAAGTAGCAGTCTCTCACATGTGGACATGTCAGCATGGTTCACATTTGGTTAGTCTCAACATATCTCTGTCTCCTCACTATGTTTGTTAATGATCATTATATGATCTCTTAAGAATTACATGTTTCATTTACAAGCTCTTGCACTTAAAGGGACTGTTTGTAACTTCTTACCGTATAAATCATTGCGGGTCAGTGTCCCATGCGCGCTCGCTGTGGCTACGCTGTTCAGACTCAACTCCACACAAACTACAGTGTTGGCTGCGGTCGGGAGGCTGAAGCAGGAAAAGCCAGCACTAGGATCAGCATTGATTCCTGGAGAGACCTTTGTCTGGTCAGCTAACATTACTGCCAAGCAGCTGAACTATAGAGTGATATTGTGCTTTTAGCTGACGTGTGTCGCCTCACTGTGTTGAGTGATGCTCGTTCGTGTCTATTTAGAGCGAGCACAAGCGCGAGCAACAGGACGCTGACTTTCTTTGACTTAACGGCAACAGGTGTCGCTGTTACAACCAATTTCTGATTCATACAAACAGTCCCTTTAAGTGAGTGTTGCAGAAGCTGAGTGTATTGAGGAAGACTAAACTAAAAGGGTATGCACTAAAAGACACAAGAATAAAGACCCGTCACAGGTTTTTCTATTTAAAGTGACATTTTCCTGTCTGTCTATTTCATTGCAGGGGTGGCATGTATGTTTTCCAGCTGTTTGATTACTATGCAGCTAGCGGTGTGTGCCTTCTGTGGGTGGCATTCTTTGAATGTATAGCTGTTGCCTGGGTTTATGGTAAGTACCATTCTTCCAAATATAATAGAATATTGTGAGCCAAAAGGATGTATACTTAACAACTACTAACCAACTTTAGTGCACAGGAAATGAATGCTTCTAAATGTATGGCCTTGTAATGTCTCCGTGCACTGAATGAGCTGTCCGGATGTCTTTGCACTCTCTTTGGATAGATAGCTCTATCACAGCAAAGTCCATTTAGAACAGCAAATCTATCTTATCAGATAACCGTGTCAATTGCTGGGGATGCCACTGCAAATACTAGAGGCTTTTTGCACACCTGAAATCAGATACATTTTTACATTATAGTAGTTTTCATAGAACACAGGATGCACAATGAGTGCACGGGCAGCCTGCGCAGGCAGGTAGACAGGCAGGTAGACATGTCCCATCATTCATTCAGTAATGAATGATTGACGGGGTTATTACTGTCCTGCGACAGCCACAGACACCAGATAGTTTTTTTGTATTTGTTGTTTGGAGCATTTGATTTATTGATGCTGTTGGGATGTAATGAAAATTGATATACAAATGTAACAAAAATGTAAAATGGTTACCAATCCTACTTACAGTAGGTTGTAGCTGAAGATCATCCATGCACAAGACTTAATGCTACTCTCTGTACCTTTGGTTGATGGATTCTCTGCATTGAACTTTAATTTTGCATTTTTTAAATTGTATTTTCCTCTTCATTATGTCCTTTACTAGCCCAGTGTGAAGCATTTTGAATTACTTCCTCTGTGTTTGAAATGTGATACACAAATTACCTTGTCTTGCCTTTTAATTGTTTTGAAACACAGTAGCCTTGGTGCAGCTCTGGGACCTGAGCAAGAGTCTACTTGCAAAAAAATCATCTGAATGTTTTTTTACCGTCTTTACAGGCTGTGATAAGTTTCTACGATGCACTTGAGGACATGCTTGGCTACAGACCAAATGCTTGGATGAAAGTGGAGCTGGACTATTATCACTCCTGTACTGTGCATGGTAAGACGCTGCTTTTATTGTAATATAACAGTAAACCATAATCATCAGTCTGCAGATGATGACCTAAGACAAGAGTTTGACTTCTTCTTTCTATTTTTAGTACAAACATTCTTCCACTTCCTGAAACGTGTACTAGTGTCCCATGATGTGGCACATGTTTCTTAAAGAGAAATGTCGCCATTTTGATTTGGTCAGTTTACATGAAATTCAATATACAGTATTTGCCTTGAACCGTCCATAGATGGTTTACCAAAAAATTACTTAATTATTTCATTTCAAATCCTCCAAACATAATTGAGTAAAGTATATACCACATTGACAACCCGTGAGTCATTGGCACCATGTTACCTGTTGTAAAGTGAATTTGGTGCATTGAATTTAGGTTTTTGAAGGATCCAATGACCAGATACAAAAATGTTTAAAATTTTAAGCTATCCCTTTATAGGGTTACATTTGTATTCTAAAAGTTGTTCCCTTCCTCTCCAGAGCTGCTTCATCTTCCTCCTTGGTCAAATACAAGCCACTGACGTACAACAAGGTCTACGAGTATCCTGACTGGGCCGTCGGAAATAGGTTGGACTCTGGCCTTGACCTCCATGATCTGCATCCCCATGGTAGTTGTCATCAAGATCATCCGATCTGATGGGCCGGCTCATTGAGGTGGGTGGAGTACAGGGATGTACCCAAATCTGAAGCTGTTATCCCGGGAAAGCACAAGTCATGTGATGGAAATAGATTATTTCTTCTTCCCAAGTTGCTTGTTATTATTCGGGACCAAAAAAAATGGCCTGTTCTTTTTGTAGCATAGCCTGTGCTAGTCATTTCATTTGCTCCACGTTAGTGAAAAGAGATGGCTATATTATGTAGATTGCTCACACCAGTCTGCAGCAAGGTGTGATGACATCATTCTGCATAATAATTAGCCATTTGCTTTTGTTTGTTGGCAGGGAGAGTGTGTATGTTCGGAGCAATGGCCGTTGTTTTTTGGATAAGTGACTGTCAGATATGGGCTTTCGGTCCAATTGGACATTTTTCTGACTATTGGGGTTGGGAATACGCACAGCACCGATTGTGGACCGTTCTATCATTCAGGGAAACTCTGGCATCGAGAGAGGAGGAGGCAAGACTATAGCCTGGTGTGGCAGCTGGATATCTTTCAAACCCCACAAACTAACATCAAAATTAAGCTGACAATTGTGGCTTTTAGGTGTATTTCCTCCATTTAAAAACCCAGGTCGAAATACTGAAATAAAAATGAGGTTTTAATTTGTATTTCAGTTAAGACTGCCACCTCTTAGTCGACTGAGACCAAAACGATCGATTAGTCGACTAATCTACTGAGATTTCTTTAGTCAATTTGCCATTTTTTCAACCTTTTTTCACGCTGAATGACTATTTACAAGAAAACTATTGAGCACATCTCTGGTAATCACAAGATTTAAGTGGCGCTTTTGTGTGATTCTTTGTCGAGAAACTCAGTTTTACAGAGCTGTCGATTAAATCAATTAATCGATATTCGACAAAATTGTATGAGAGTTAACTAAGAATTTCTTTGTGAAGGACAGCCCTGATTTCAGTTAATATTCATCCATTTAAGATGTAACATGCTGTATGAGCCATAGGTTTCATGGAAAATTCAGTTTGTGATTGTTTCGATGTCCCCCAGTTAAAGGGGAGTGCTGGTTGCCCACAAATGCATTACCAGAATAATACAATGCTCATGGGGGATCTCTTGTTGGGTGCGGTCTATACCTGCTCTATATGAAAAGCGTCTAGAGATAACTCCTTGCAGCCACACTCCTTGCGTGAGACGCTTGTCTCAGGTGCGTCTCTTCTAGAGAATAGAGGTCTCGCCTATTTTTGAACGGGTTGTGTGCCGCGCACGTCTCACAGCATCAACAGACAGTGAAAGTGATCTACTGACTGTATATTAACATCATACCAGCAAGATTACTACAGTTTCGATTGTTTATCTGTAGAAGAATATGTCACAGAGATGAAAAAAGTAAAGACTTATTTTGAAATCAACACTTCCTGCTTTCATTTCAAATAAAGCCCTCAAGCGTTTTTTCTATGGACAGAATTCCTTCATTTGTTAACACAAGGCTGTTATTCTGAAATATGAGCAGTCAGTGCTGTGGAACATGCAGTGACTTAGAGAGCTCCATGAATTGATAAAGTATGGGGTTTATATCAACATTTCCTGCTTTCATTTTGAAATTAAAGCCCTCAGCGTTTTTTTCTGTGGGACAGAATCTCCTTCATTTGTTAACACAAGGCTTTTATTCTGAAATATGTGCCGGAAAGTGTTCTAGAACATGCAGTGACTTGGAGAGCTCCATGAATGAATATAGTACGGAGTTTTAATAGTGGATTATTACTATTATTTACAAATTACCCACACGTTTCTTTACCTTTCTCGGTCTAAAATAAATATAAACTATATATTTATAATGAATGAAATGGTCTTAGAAGGCAAACTCTAGGTAGAAAGAAAGGGCTGACAGCAGCAGCTGCAGCAGCAGAAACGGCATCTGAAGTGCAGCTGGTGTGAACGCCCGCAGCGCGAATCACGCAGCCACCACGCCACGCAGCCGCCACGCAGCCCGCAACGCAGACCGGCCACGCGCTCCTGAGGTTCCTGTGTTGTCCGGGCTGTTAGTTTTGTTCAAAATAAAAATAAAGAGAGAGAAAGAAGAAAGTACAGTATGCAGATATGTAATATCTTTCATAATGAATTATATGGCAGTAATTTAATCAATTTGCTGCTTTGAAGGTACAACAATTGCATTGTCCAATGAATATTAGTTTTAAAAAATAGAACATTTGCCGGAATGAACGTGACTTCCAGTTCAAACCACACCCACTTCTGGTCTTCTATCACATCCAGAGACAGATCCAGAGACAGATGATTTCATTGGTTGAAACAGGCTATAGATACGGATCAATCTCATTGGTTGATTAGGCTACAGATACGGATCATCTCATTGGTTGAACAGGTTATAGATACGGATCATCTCATTGGTTGAACAGGCTACAGATACGGATCATCTCATTGGTTGAACAGGCTACAGATACGGATCCTATCATTGGTTGAACAGGCTACAGATACGGATCATCTCATGGTTGAACAGGCTACAGTTAGGATCATCTCATTGGTTGAACAGGCTACAGAGACGGATAAATGACGTCTCTACGCGTATTTGAGTCGCCATTGGTAGCTATGTAGCCGGTCCATATCGTGGTTTTTAAGGCTGGTTCAGATGAGAGATGCTCATGTCCTGCGAAGGACAAATCAAAGGATTATTTGAATTACCTTTTCAGATGCACATTTTGTAGGTTTTGCTTATATGCTTTTATTTTTTGTCAAAAATGTGAAGCTTAGATCTTGTTCTTATCCTCTTTTATCTTTTTTTGGCATTTTTTGTATCCCTTCTCCTCTCTTTGTCTCTCCCCTCTCCATCATTGCTCACTCCATTCCTCTCTTTCACTTCCCTTCTATCCATCATTCCTTTGTGGTTTGCTACCTCTTTTCCTTTGCTTCTTCCCTCATCTACCCTCCTTCTCTCTGTTATTTAAACCTCTCCTTTAACCTGCCCTTCACTCATACTTACCAATCCATCCCCCCTTCCTTTCCTGCAGAGGATTAAGGCGGTGGCAGCCCCAGTTCGCGGAGGGGCCAAAGCTCCCGTCCCGCAGACCACCGTGGCCTCAAGGAGTCTCTCCTACCTCTGGACCCCAATGGGAACAAGGGCCAGTTGATGAAGGCCCCCACCCACACCATCGTAGAAACCATGATGTAAAGGAATGAGGCGGAGGCTCTCCTGAGTTCGCTCTCCTCTTCTCTCCTGTCCTGTCCTCTCAAATGACTTCTAAAGCTAGCTAGTTTTCTGTCTATCTGTCTGTCTGGTGGACCTAGAAGAGGGTTTTAAGGAAAAAAAAAATGTTCCGTTTCAAATCTTGTAGGATAACTTTGGAAGTAGTTTCACTTTGGTGGGTTTTCTTAAAAGGGTAAGCAATCACTTTCAAATCTATTTCTGAATTATTCACAATTACTGGTACTGTGCCTTATATCCATTTGTAATATCCTGTGACTACAGTACATGGCCTCACTAGTGTCTTGTTTAAGGCAGAGTGGACAATTAGCGACAGCATCTGGTTATATATATAATAGATATTATATATATATATAGGTTATATGCTGGTACATTGATGTTCCATTGTTCCATGAAAACCAGCCTTAATTCATTAAAAAACCTGTTATTTTTTTACTCATGTCACACAGATAGACTGGATAAAGTTGCATGCCCCACTCAGTAATCAGGAATTCTGACAAAGACAACATTTGGATGATATTTCAGCTTACGTAGCAACCTAAATTGTAAAATGTGGCTGTCACAGGGAAATTGTCTCAATTCCACAATAACATGTTTCATCCTGTAGATTAATTTTTTTTTAGCTTGGAGCTACTAATACACATAAATGCCTGGTGCAGCTAAAAAGAAACAAATAAATAAGGTATAATTGTCCACAGCCATGATTGCCGATGACCCTCATCAAACCAGGATCCTGGGTTTTTAAAATGCACCTTAGCACAAATATCCCCATGGTCCATAGCCATGAACTATGGGTCAAAGAGAAAAGTAGAATTGCTGCTTCGGGGAAACCTGCTCCTGCACAAAGAGAGAGGTATCTGAAAGGATTTGAAGTGTGGAGGTTGAACCTTGAGAGTTGTTGTCTGTGACGTACTGTACAGTAGTAGCTAATCAGTCTATCTATATCTATCTCTCTATCTATCTTTCTCTGTCCTAGACCAGTTTACATACTTTAGTGACTGCACTAGCAATCTTGGCTTACAATTTTGGATTGGATTTATTTTATTTTCTACAGAGAAGTTCCATTATATTAGTTTTTTCCTCTGTCAATGTTTAGATTTTTTTATTAAGACTGGCTATAATGTTATTGTTATTCACTGTTGATGATAATTGCTGTAGTTTTACATAAAGAAGGAACACTTCTTTCATTGGGTGAAAATACTAAGCTATTATACCAATCATCCATTTACAGTGGCAGCCATGGTAGTAATAATCCTCATCATTCATTTCCCCAGCGTTGGTCCTGCCAATAATTCTGTCTTTAGCATCAAACAAACAAACCAAAAAATGCAGCTTATTTTTCCCAAATATTTTCTCTTCTGGGATGTGGGTTAAACATTCAGCGAGTATTCAATGTACAGTAAAAAAAAAAAAAAAAAAAGGGAGTTCTATCGAGTGGCTCCATGTGTATGTCGGTAGGTGTTGCTGGTTTATAGCTTTTCCTCTTCTGTAAATACCAGGGGACAGTATTTCCTTTGGATAAATTCAGTCCGACAGGGCTCTGTAGCCAATGGTAAAACAACATGTCACCAACTCAATGACTCAAAGCAACTATTGGTCTGGTGACGCTCCTCCCAACAATCGACTAGCGCCAGATTGTCGACTCGTCTGAGTGTCAAACTCCTTTCCCAGACACTGTGAAATATGGCAGCTGGCTGCAGACAATCAGAGCCAAGTGAAATAAAAGAGTCTTTCCCCACAGTCACCATGTTACTCACTTCACTTCAAATGAGAGCTGAAAAGCTCAACTGTTCTAACAGGCAGTTAAAAGGTAGTTGACAGGTTGTACCCATTGCACTTAAATTCCCTGCAAGTTGGTGGTAATTGGGTGTCTGCAATAGCAACAGTAAATACAACACCATTTGCAACATTCCATAATTCAAAAACTTGAAAGTGTTGGTAAATCAGACTTTGTTAAGACCTTAAATTGCTGCCTGGAATTCTAAGCAAAGCCTAACCAAAAACAGATATGAAGAGAATAGTAAACTTACTTCTGATCCAATATACTGTACTCTAGTTAATGAAAGCTGGGAAATTGGGCACTATATAGATATATTAAAGACTGGGAAGTTTGTGTGTGACACCCCCATACCTGTACTGACATATGTTAATGCTTTAGAGCCTGACTTTCAGAACATTGATCACTGATCCATTAACAACTGAAAGTTGACTATCTGAGAAGTAGGACATTAACCACTGTTCCATTCACTTTTGTCTGTGGAACAAGAGGTTTCCCATGTGTTTGTGTCACCAGCGCCCATCCACTCAGGACCTTCCTAGAGCTGCATTAAACCAGCATCCCAAAATTACCATTTAATGGTAGCAATCCAACTGGTTGTTTTTGTCCAGCTTAAGAAGCCATTGGATCAGGTCTTTGTTGGATCAGGTCTTTGTTGGATCAGGTCTTTGCACACAGAATGGAAAATCACACACCTTAACTGCTTATGTTATCCCCAATCGAAGGCGAGAGTCAAATTAAGTTGTTATTGCACGTTAATTTGTGTATTTGGACTTCATATCAAATGAAGAGGCCAACATAAAAAAAACTGCCATCTTTTTATTCAGGTCCTCGTTGGCCTCCATAGTAAAAAAAAAAAAAAATCAGAATATTGTTTAAACCCTTAAGATTTTTGATTTAAGTGCTTCTCCCAAAAAGAAGACATATTAAAAGAGATCAAAATGTAATAAGATATTCATTGGTATCAATATGCCGTTCTACAGTACACATGCATCGCAGGAATCTGACCAACAACATCACATCAGAAGTGATCGTGTGAGCAGGGCCTCATTTGGTTTCTCATCTGAGCTTTGATTTTTGATTTTTGATTTTTTTTTGTCAATTTATTTTGTTTCTTCAAATAGAATGAAGTAGTTCATATCATTAAAAGGGGATTTGTGAAACAAATCCACAGCAGACATCTATTTTCATACAGTACCAAAACTTTTCTATAGAAGTCGTCTTTGTACAGCTAAGCTCACATTGCAGACCTCAGCCATTTTTAATACAGATACAAAGCTTCATTTATTCTTAATCTTTTGTACAGATCTGGTTCTCAATTCCCCTGAAGGATCTTTGCACTAAGGTCAAAAACATGGAAATAATGCTAAAAGAAAGATCTGTCAGCACCTTCCCATAAGAACAACACCATCAGAACGTGAAATAACATGTTGAATTTTAAAAAGACAAATTGCACAAGAGCACCTATGGACAGTTACTATTCTGTCTTACTATTTGGTCTGCATGGTGCATCTATGAAATGTCCACATTTCTGGGTTGTTTACACAGATTGATCATTTCTGAGATGCACGAAATGGAAAGAAATGTTAATATTGTGGGGACTTGGAGAAGTATCTGTCAGTAGCAATGTTGACATTAATATCTGTTGCAAAGAGACAGAAACAGATTAAGGCCTGTAAATATGGCTGAACTTCCATACTCTCACAACTGAATAAAATCTGTCCCTAGTGCTACAGATCTTCTTTTGGTGGGGAAACATGAAGCAGAAATAATAAACTAATGCAGTCATGTTTTGTTTATTCTGCCTCTCTGTGTATATTTACAATTTGTACAGTCCCTCTACCTTCTTACACTCCCCTCAGTTAGCCTATGTAGACCTTCCGTTAACCTAACCTAACCCCATTTTTCTCAGAGAATATGAATTTGCAAGAGAATCGAAGCATTAGCGATGCACAAGTTTTTACCGCCGAAGGTTGAAATGTGAAAGTCACCTGTAGGTGAATGTAAAAGTTTCTGAAGATCTATTTTTAGGGTGAAAAAAAAATGTTTCTTTTTAGTTTTATTGATCTTGTTTTATGAAGCCGTTTCTTGTTTTATTTTATTTTTGACTGTGTGTCTCTCACATTTGCCTTTTGTATTCCAAAATCTAGTGTATTTGATCCTCTGTCATTGGAAGTAACATGTACAACTATCAATCAAAAAAAAAAGATTTGTTACGTGCAATACTTTGTAGAATCTTTTTTTTCTCGCTGTGTTTTCCAAGAGGGGTATTAACCTTTGATGAAGAAGATATCCTGTGAATATTCAGGGTCCAGTTCTTTAACCCCCCCCCCACAAAATGTTTTGCAGTGTGGAACCAAACGAAACGAAGACCACTATTCCATCAAAGATCTTGTGGTTTGAAATGCACTGATATGATACTAAAACTGAATTTCTTAGTGAAATGTGTTTTATTTTTGTGACCGACTGCTAAGTAGTGAGTTTGTGAGGGTATGAAACACAGTAACACTGCCACTAAGCCCACCATCATTCTACCTGCCTATGTTTATCTCAGTACTGCTGTGCTGCTAAAAATCAGGCAGCTTCCAAAAGCAAGCCACCACCAAAGGTCACCGTCTCTAATCTACAACACAACAGTGATATTTTCTAAAATCAAACCAGTACCCTATAGGACTTGTAGGTCTAATCTGCTTGTGATGGAACAAATACCTTGAAGTCATTCCTGCTGCTTTTGGGAAGCTTGCCCCTCAACAACAAACGCAGTAAATCCAATAAAAAACAGATTACACCATATCAAATGTGGGGCTTTTCTTTTAAAAACCTGTATGCAATTTCTACATTCTGCTTATTCCGACATTTCTATCTAAATCCAATTTGTCTTCCACCAAACCTGCAACCTTAGTGCGTTATTTAAGAACCAAACTACAGAGAACCTGATTTGAAATCCCATGTTGCCTACATCATGTTCATTACTGGTATAAAAAACACCACCATATCTGCAGGATTCTCAATCGGATTGTCTTTTTTCTGGTGATATAGATGCAGCATTAGACCACATATATGATGTTGGGGCTGTGTAGAGGTGACACAGAATCCGTTTTATCATTGAACATGATCAATCAATGATCATCTCTGTGACTCTGTGGGCTTTATTTCATTGGTGCAAAGAGCCTCTTCGTTCTTTGGTTTGGTTCTTTGAAGTTTGAAAAAGATGTGGTCCTTCCTCAGAGAACAGAACCTAATTACATTTCTAGCTTGATTCCAGATTTGACTGGTGAAGACGAGATGCTAACAATGACAGGAAAGGCTGTAAAATCATCTTTCCTCCTTTTCACTCACTTAACGACGATCTCAGGGCTAAAGTCCTCTGGGAAATTGAGTCCCACTCATCCTCCCCATGTCCTCTGTCACCAGACTCATTGTGATCATGGTCTCCAATGACAACGCCTCTGTCTCTCCTGAATTAGACTGTATGCCAGCCCTTCCTTTTTCAGAATGTACATGAGAAAATGTTTTTTAGTTCTTGGAGAGAAAAAAACATTTTTAACAGAATTTGAAAGATTTTATTTTTATTTCTATGGCCAACCTGTAAGCTAAGTAAAAAAAAAAAAAAATGTTTCAACAGGTTTTACAAATGTGTAAAACTTTTTTTATTTCTTAATAAAAAAATGTGTCTTCAGAAAATGAGCTCTTGAGTTTTATGTGTCCTGTATGATGTTCATTTTCAAGTGGTGTAAACATATGAAGTACATAGACACTTTGCACACACACACACACACACACACACACACACACACACACACAAAGATCATTCGATTCAAGTTCAATTTCCCAACTCGTGGGACTCATGTTCCTAAATCCCCTCGACAGCATAATAAAACTCTAATCCTACAAGCTTGTAATACAAGATTGAAGGTATTCAAGCCAACACGGGGGGTGCAACACATTCCCTGCTGCACACTTTTCCTTAAATATGAGAAAGTAGACAACTGGGTTATTTCTATAACAGGACTACTGTAACCTGTATCTAGTTGAGATATATGTCATCTGGCACCTGATTCTATTTGTGTTTATTTGGTTTATCATAATGCAAAGCATAGAAGGTAGAACTGCTAGCTGATTCAGGGACAACACTAACTAACTGTGTTGTTCCCAGTGAGCACTGAGTAGGTGAGAAGCAGCTCTAAAACCAGACTAAAGTTCATGTTTTAGATGTTGCATAGAACTATTGTTTCACTTTGTTTCAGAAAGACAAACTACATGTTGACACACATTATTTGAATGCTGTTGAGACAGCAGTTACATATACATGGTTACACTAATAACCAAGTGGAGCTCTCAAAGTCTGAAAATATATATTTTGTTTTATTTTGTGTGCACGTTGACGGACATGTAAGTGATGGCTGGATGTGAGTTGGGGGCTTTCACTGATACGTTAGCAACAGAAAAGCCTTTTTATAAAAACACAAACAAAACAATGTGCTACACATGTCCCTGGGCCCTGTGCTAGGAAACAGGATTTGGGGTTAGCGAGATAACTTCAGGTTTAACCCTTCAGGGTTTTCAGTCCTACGAGGAGGTTCACTTCTTACCGGGTTAGATTGAAACTTGTGCTAAACACTTAACCTGACCTAACCTGCTTCGTGACCGAGCCATGTGACCGAGGGGACGCTACTGCACCTGCTCCATGGGCCCAATAGAAGACCTGGGTACTTTTCCTTTTGAGTGTTTTGGAATAGGTAGGTAGCTGGCTTAGGAAACACTAAAGTGACTGTCTCTGTGGGGTGTCTGTCAGAACATGGGAGGCAGGTATCTCTTTCTCTCATTCACTGCAGGAATACTGATGTAAAGGGTACAGGAAGACACATCATTGGTAGGTGTGGTCTATAGGAAGCAGAATAACCTAATAAGACTTTAAACTGTGAATCTCCACAATAACAAAGCCACTAACAAATACTAGTAATAATTATAAAACAATAATAATGATAATAATACTACAGATAGTAACAACAAGGTGAAAAGGATATAAATGATGTACAGCAAAGGTAACATAGCACAATAGCACCACTGGTAAAAATGAAGGAATGATAGGCACTTCAATAGCTTACTGTCTTAAGGAGGAATAATTACCAAGGTCATAGTGCCCTCTTGTGGCAGCGCACGTAATACAAATGCACTCCAACCTACATCAATTAGCGATACATTTGAACCGCCAGGACAATACTCTAACCTATCTCAATACAATGAACAACACATACATTGACCAGCTTAGAAAAAGAGAAAATATTTACTGGGAGATGACCCAAATATGGAGCCTTATACTTCACCACCAAAGGTACACATACCACCGCGACGCACCTTTTCATCCGCACCCCAGCCCCATGTTGGAAGGTAAAAGCCATCCAGCTAAATTGCAGCAAACAGCATTAAAGGGACTGTTTGTAACTTCTTCCACGTATAAATCGTTGTGGGTCGGTGTCTCATTGTCGCTCGCTTGTGTCTACGCTGTTTAGACTCAGACTCCAACACAAACTACAGTGAAGCACCAAACCCCCTTGGTTGTATCTAGTGAAGCCCGTCTGTTAAACAGTGTTGGCCGCGGTCGGAGGACGCGGGGGAGACCGTAGCTTTGGTCTCCAGGACCGGAGTCTCTGCTGTACTCTGCTCCTCTGCCTGCCTTCACTCACACAACACGCTCGTTCTATCTCGCTCCACTCTCACGTGCATGCTGCTCACTCCACACTGCAGAAGAGTTAGTTTAGCTCTGAGAATATCTAGTGAATGTACAGTGGACGTTTGTGCAGAAATAACTGCTGCAGCTCCTCCAGACCAACAGAGGTTTCCCGTGTCTTGTGAAGTGACGGGGCTCCGCAGAGAGAAACGTTATCGTCTCCGACCAAAACTCCGGCGTCTCCCCTGTTCCCTCCGGCCGCGGTCGGGAGGCTGAGCAGGAAAAGCCAACACTAGGATCAGCACTGATTCATGGAGAGACCTTCGTCTGGTCAGCTAACATTACTGCCAAGCAGCTGAATTATAGAGTGATATTGTGCTTTTAGCTGACGTGTGTCGCCTCACTGTGTTGAGCGATCCTCCTTCATGTCTATGTAGAGCGAGCACAAGCGCGAGCAACAGGACGCTGACTTTCGTTGACTTAACGGCCACAGGTGTCGCTGTTAACAAGACATTTCTAATTCTCACATGGAGTCCCTTTAAACGATCAAACTACAACCAGTAACGAACAACAGAGCAACTGTAGCGAGGAAAACAATGCCTACTGCCATTTCTGCTCAATTGTGTCAGCAACACAGGTCTAAGTTTAATATAGTGCATCAAGATATATTACAGGATTGGACAATATGAACGGTAGGTTACTCACTTTATCTTCAACGACTCTCAACTAAGTTTTAGGCTACTTGGTTCAGGAGAAAGTCCACACAGCTGTCTGTCTTTGGAGATGAAAGAATGTACAGTAACTACGAGGGCGGCTTCTTGTGCACTACTTAATGCTATTGGTCTGTGCTAATGATGGAGTGTTCCTCAGCCAATAAGGTAGTAGATGTAAAAATAGGCTAATGAAGGGCATTATTGCCTGGAATCTGCACCCTGAGCACACTTTTATACTCAGTGCTTCATACGCCACTAAGCAACTTTCATAGGAATGAACGGGGGCCCCGCCTCCACGCTGTATCCAGTTCTCTTAATACATCATGGTATAAAAATGCCGCCTTCTGACCAATCAGAGCTCGGTAATCACATTGTAAAATAATATTACACAAAAACAAAGAAGATAAATTCATAATCCAGGCTAAAAGCATCACACTTTAAACTGCAAAATGCAGAAAGGACAGCTGGATATGAGAGTAAGCTTGACAGAAATAAATTGTCATTAAATTTGGATAAAACAAAATTTATGTTATTTGGAAACAAAAAAATAGACATACAAGTACAAATGATAATAGATGATGTGAATATTGAAAGAGTATATGTAAATACATTTCTGGGTGTAATACTGGACCACAAAATCTGCTGGAAACCTCAGATAAATTATGTAAGAACAAAGCTGGCAAAGAGCATAGCAGTTTTAGTTAAAACAAGACACATACTGGACCAGAAATCACTGCACATTCTGTATTCTTCACTTGTATCACCATATCTGAATTACTGTGTTGGAAGTTTGGGGTAACACTTACAAAAGCAACTTACAACCATTATGCATACTACAACAGAGAGCAATCAGGATAGTAAATAATGTGGGATATAAGGAACACACGAACACCACTGTTTTTAAAGTCACATGCATTGAAATTCATGGATTTGGTCAAATTTCAAACCGCAATAATTATGTTTAAAGCGAGACATAATTCACTTCTGGGCAATATTCAAAAAATATTTTGCGACAGGGAGGGGGGTTATAATTTAAGAGGAAAATTGAATTTTAAAAAGCATTGTGTTCGTACAACAAAGAAGAGTATGTGTATTTCAGTCTGTGGGGTGGATTTGTGGAATGGGTTGGGTGATGGGTCGAAGGGGAGCACAAATATAAATCAATTTAAAAAGCTATGCAAGAAAGATATTTTTGGGAGGTATATGGTTGAGGAAGAGTTGTGTTAAAGGTTGGTTATATACTTCTAACTCCGGATGGATTTGTGGGTTGTAAATAAACTTGGGATGCTGTTCATATATTCAACTTGGGATGTAAATAAATCTGGGATAGTTGTATATTATATTATATTATCATTCTATGATATATGAGTTATAAGAGGAGAAGTGAGAAAGGGGTAGGGAAATATAAGTTTTTCTTCTACCTACTCCTTTTCGGACAATATAACTCTTGTTTTTGTTTTGTTATTATTTTGTATCTGTTTTTATTTATTATGTTCGAAATAAGTCTTTCATTCATTCATTCATAAGCCTGCTTATCACTTTGAATTATATATATATATACTGTATATATTTTTTATTTGCTCCCAGGTGTGTTTCACACCAGCGGAGTCGTGGATGCAGCCGAAAGAAGGTTAAATTGTCATACATGCCACATTTATCTCCAAGGGACTCATAAAATCATTTCTGTTCTTCAAATATGTTCTAGAAGCATCATATAGTCAGATCTATCATGCTCTAGATGGGGCAGTGATATTTTAAATCTTATAATTGACGCATTCACACAGTCAGCGATGTTTTCTTTTGCCAGCCTGTCCTTCCTGCGTTTGGCAGCTTCATCTGTGTTACTGTTAGACTGGATAATGTGTAATGTCTTCATATTTGTCTAATATTACAGTTTGTTCTCTCTGTGTAAAATGTGCCGCTCTGCTGACAGACTTGTCCATGTCTGTAATTGGTCACATGCTGCAAACACCGCCCCCTTTATTGGAACGCACTCAGAGCCAGATTTACACCCCTGGATTGATTTACCGAGTTGATAACCAGAGTCGTAGGACCGCTTAGAGGGATCTCCTTTGTTAGGGTGAGTTAAGCCAGACAAAGAGAAGATACCCTGGGTATGCTGAACTCCCTCCAGAGCTGGAACTTTGCTTCGCGCCTGTGGACCTGAGGCCTGTAAGCGAATTCAGCATACTCAGGGTATCAAACTCAGCCCGTTCTCATTCCCAGGGCGTCAATACTGATGCTTTGTCATGGCCATCGGCGTTAAGCCTGGAGAACACTGCCCGCTTCATGCTCGCGTGATGGCAGCGTCGCGTGTTGTTTTTTTATTTCGGCGTCCATGTTAACAGGTTAGAGTAGACACACTGCCCGCATGAGGACACACGTCAGACACGCGTCAGACGCACGTCAGACGCGCGTCTATTTTATAGAATAGAAGGCTCGCCTATTTTACATGCGAGCCGCTCGCCTCTCGGCTGCGTGTCCCAGCAGCAACAGACAGTGAAGGTGATCTGTTGACAGTATATGAACATCATACCAGCAAGATTACTACAGTTTCCATGTCTAGACATCTGTAGAATATGTCACAGACAGTGAAAGTGATCTAGTGACTGTATATTAACCTTCATACCAGCAAGACTTTACTACAGTTTCGAGGTTATCTGTAGAATATGTTACGGAGATGAAAAAAAAAGTAAAGTTAAGTAAACTTGTTTTTAAATCAACACTTCCAGCTTTCATTTCAAAATAAAAGCCCTCAGGCGTTTTTTCTATAGACAGAATCCCTTCATTTGTTAACACGAGGCTTTTATTCTGAAATATGAGCAGGCAGTGCTGTGGAAAACGCAATCACTTTGGGGGCTCCAAAAATTGATAAAGTTTGGGGTTTAAATCAACACTTCCTGCTTTCATTTCGAAATAAAAGCCCTAAAGCGGGTTTTCTTTGCACAGAATTCCTTCATTTGTTAACACGAGGCTTTTATTCTGAAATATGTGCCGGACAGTGATGTGGAACAAGCAGAAAGTTGGAAAGCATCATAAATGAATACAGTACGGAGTTTTAATTGTGGATTATTACTATTATTTACTAATTACCACACGTTCTGAACCTTTCTCTGTCTAAAATTATATTTATCATGAAGTTAAATGGCCATTAAAAGGCAAACTCTATGTAGAAAGAAAGGGCTGACAGCAGCATCAGAAACACAGCTGACAGGTAGCTGACACGCTCCCCGAGAGGCAGCTAACTCGCGTCTAGTGTGAACACCCTAGGTGGGCATCACGCGGCCACGACGTGACGCTGCCGTCAGGCGAGCCTGAAGCGGGCAGTGTGCCCCAGGCTTTAGATACCGATGCACAAGGCACCCTTTAGCGTCGGTATGAGACGCACTGAGCTTTCCATTAAAGCATCAGTAGGCAGAAAGTTTTGGACTCATTGGGCAAAAAGTCCTCCAAAATGGGAAAACTATTATTTTATCGATCTGTCTTTGTGCATGGGGGGGCATTGTCAAGTAAAAAGCAAGAAAGAGCTTGCCACAAAGTTGGAAGAACAGTAGGCTACTGTCCAGATCTATCTATCTCTAATCCCATAATAACCTTTCAGCATATTGTAATTCAAGTTTTCTGAGAAAAAACTAGACTTCTGCTCCTCCTCATGGCTCTGTTTTCAGACTTTAGAACATCTAGTCCATGACGGAGACTTTGACCAATCACAGGTCATTTCAGAGAGAGAGCGTTCCTATTGGCTGTGCTCCGGCTGGTGGGTGGTGCTTGATATTTCCTCATCAGATCTCAACATGGCTGCCGGGTCACAAACGTTCTCAGTGTACAGCTAAACCGTGCACTACAAGCTCTTTCTGAAAACATCTGAGGAGAGAAATAGGCATTAACGTAACAGAATATTGATTTATTTGATCTGCCTAGTTTAACCGTTTGTTCGTCGTTCGCCAGTGATTGACAGCCGGCTCATAGGCGGTAGCTGTGCGGCAGACTCCAGATCAGCCCTGATTGGTTGTTTTCCTCCGGTCTGTGAAATGTTGTAGATGCCGTTAGAAGCACCGGAGGACACCGGAGGACACAGAGGAACATGATTTTTTTTCAGATTACCTGTCTCATGCACTACTGTCAGGATATAGTGACCTTCTAACTTTTTTTAATCATATTTGCTCCATTTCTACCCACTGCTGCTTTAACTGCAAAGTAAATCCATCCACATCGATATTAACACTCAGGGAAAGTGCGCCGGGAGTGTGATGACATAGCTTTACGAGCGAAAAGACACACATAGGGCGGGAGGGAGGGGAGGAGAGGAGGAGGCTGGGTCCAACAAACACAAGGCTTTAGTCCAGAGGCCTGTACTAGGAAGAGAGTTCAGCATACCCAGGGTATCTTCTCCTTATCTGGCTTCACTCACCTAACAACCGAGATCTCGCTAAGCAGTCCTACGACGCTGGTTATCAGTAAATCAACCCAGGGTTTCTCAGTCTGGCTGTGAGCGCGTTCACATGAACGGGGCGAGTGTTTGCAGCATCTGACCAATCACAGACATGGACAAGTCCACAGACTTGCAGACCACCAGGCAGAGACACATTTAACAAAGTTAAACACATAATCCAGGCTAAAAGTAACACAGTTGAAGCTGCTAGATGCAGTAAGGACAGCTGCAAAAAAAAAAACTCACGGTGTGTGAATGCGTAAATTAACAGACTTATTAATTTAACAGAACACTCAAAAGTCGGATATAGTCGTCTAAATATAAATAGCTTTTAGGAAATGTTTTGTATGAATTAGTTACTCTTCTTTTAACCCCATGATTCAAAAGTGTCATCTATGACTATTTGGACCTTCTTTCAGCTGCGGCCCCGTCTCCGGCGGTGTGAAACAGACTCAAGAGCAAGTAAAAAGAATAAATATAACAATATAATTCAAAGAGGTAAACACCCACAGCATACAGCCAGCTGTCCTTCCTGCATCTGTCAGTTTAAACTGTGTTGTTTTTAGTCTGGATTATGATTTAAACTTTGTGAAATTATCATACAATCACTGCACTGAGCTCTGATTGGTCAGTAGGCGGTGCTTTTATACAAGTTGATCTCTTATCTGGAACATAACCTGCTCCGGAGCAGGTCAGCTGTTCAGCAGTTACCATGGCGATCTACCCCGGTAAGAAGTGAACCACCTTCGTAGGACGGAAAACCCTGAAGGGTTAACCCTGAAGTTACCTTGATAACGCCAAATCCTGCTTTCGTATTACAGGCCTCTGTAGACCGCTGTTAGTGTTCCGTGCGTTACATCACAATCAGCTATTCGTTCATGTCCCCGGTTCACAATGTTCAGTGTCATTTTCACTGTACAAACAGTAGTTTGTGTTGATATTTCCTAAACTGAACTATAGTGTTTTATTGCCTGATCCATGTGCTTTTGTTTACTTCACAACATTAAGCACGTGTTTACTGCGACTAAAGAGTGACGCCGTGGGCTTGTTAAGCATGTGTTTGTGCAACCGCAAAGAATGGCGCAGAGGGGTCTAACAAAGCAGCAGTATGTGACACGTTGGGATGAGAACATGTTGAACAACC
Organism: Sebastes umbrosus; assembly: GCF_015220745.1. NCBI lineage: Eukaryota > Metazoa > Chordata > Actinopteri > Perciformes > Sebastidae > Sebastes > Sebastes umbrosus. Next base: position 2,546,035 of record NC_051269.1, read on the forward strand.
GCGATCACGCTAAGCGGTTCCACAATGGTGGTTATAAACTTTATAAACTAAATCAACCTAGGGTTTCTCAAGCTGGCTATGAGTGTGTTCACTTAAAAGGGGTGTTTTTTGCCCCATATAAGCAGTAATATGGTTACCAAGACTGAACACATACTCTGACCCTATGTCTGACCGAACCATGTGGTTGACAAGGGAGACGCTGCATTGATGAGCTGCCGATCAAATGTTTGTGGTTTGTCTAATGCAGCGCGTCACAGTGAGATGTAGTTGTTCCAATCACTTGATCCAGTATTGCCCGTTTATTCATTATTATGGGTTTTATCACGTGTGTACATATATTTCCTATATTGTTTTTTATTGATTTTGTGGTGTTTTACTATTGCATGGGTCTTTATATTTCATATCTGGTTTTACTGAGTTGTTTGTAATTAGACTATGGATCAAGTTGATAAACTGATGAGAAACAGCTGTGACAAATTGCTTCACACACCCGTGACAGCTCCGGATTGGCAGACAGAGATGCTGTGCTTCTTTTAAGTTGATTGTGGACAGGTGTGCAGGAGTTGGACAAAGGAAGAGAATCGTCCAGACACGAGGAAGTGAGGACGCCGAGCTTGACACGCGAGTTTGGAGTGTGGGACGGAGGCTGCTTCACCGGTACGTTTTGCTACAAGAACACGGGCTGACAGTGAGAGGGCGGCCAGGACGAGGTACCAGAAGAACCGCTGCGGGACGAGCAAGACGGAAGTGTAAAGACTTGGTTCCACGCCTACTATTTGATGAGTAAAGGAAAGTGAACCAAGCAATCTACCCTGATGTGTGCGTGTGATCTGCTATTTTGTGTGCGCTGGCCACTGAGGTTCCTTTTTCTCTCCGCAGCGTCAACAACGGATGAGGGTCCAGCAGAGCTGCAGGGCCGGAGCAGAGGAGCAGAAGAGCAGAGAAGCCGCCGGCCTAAGGAACCCCCTTCCCTTCTTGATAAACTGAGACTTAAACACTCCCCTTTTTTAACTGTTTATTGCCCGCTGTGCCATTGGACTCTAGCACCCCCATTTTAAGGACATTTATGTATTTATTTAGCAGTTTAAATAAATCTTTTAAACTGTTTATGGTGCTTTGGGTCCTTCTTAACAGTGGAAACACTTTTCATTGCTGGTATCCAAATAAGAACCTCACACAGCACTCTGCTGAGCTGCCCACCTTGACAGTACCCATGGATGGAATCATCCGGCCTCCGTTGTTCTTCAAGGTCAACAGGTGGTAACTTTCATAAAATGATGCTGGTACAGCATCAGTCACCAAACTGTTTCAGCACACATCACATGAAAGCTGCTTATCACCTGTGATTTCAAGCCTCTCCTATTTTCTTGGGAAGAGGAAAGAATATTAGGCAACAAAAAAAACAACACCCCCAAACTGGAACATCAAACAAACTTCATAGAACTGAACATCAAACAGCAAGAACTTTAAAGAGCAAGCAATACTCAAAGTCTAATACAGCTTAAGGCCGATGAGAGACAAGAATCAAAATGTCTGTACAGTTATATAAATATGCATTTATAAAATTAATAGATTTGCTGATATTGCAAATGAAAATTCAGCAGCATATACCTAAAGGATGTGGATGTGGGAACAGTCAACACTACTGCACCTATTACAAAAAATACTTACGTAGAATATATTAGTATGTTTACCTTTGAAGTGCGTGAGGATGAGGAAGCGGAATTCTGATTGTTTCTCTTAAAGGGACTATTTGTAACTTTCAGAAATGTCTTGTTAACAGCGACACCTGTGGCCGTGAAGTCAATGAAAGTCAGCGTCGGGCTCACGCTTGCTCGCTCTAAATATACCTGAAGGAGCATCGCTCAAAACAGTGAGGAGACACACGTCAGCTAAAAGCACAATATCACTCTATATTTCAGCTGCTTGGCAGTAATGTTAGCTGACCAGACGAAGGTCTCTCAATGAATCAATGCTGATCCTAGTGTTGGCTTTTCCTGCTTCAGCCTCTGGTGTTTCCCTCCAGAGGGGGAAACACCAGAGCTGCTCTGCAGGAAGTAACTTGCTGTCTCCTCCCGCAGCCGGAGAGAGCAGGAAGACACCGGCACCCGGTCAGTAACCAGACGACAACGTTTCTCGCTGCAGAGCCCTGTCACTTCACAAGACACGGGAAACCTCTGTTGGTCTGGAGGAACTGCAGCAGTTATTTCTGCACAAACGTCCACTGTTCATTCACTATATTCTCAGAGCTAAACTAACTCTTCTGCAGTGTGGAGTGAGCGCGCGTTCACGTCTAGAGGTGGAGCGAGTACGCGAGAACGCATGCGCTGTCTGAGTGAAGGCACACAGGCAGAGGAGGAGAGGCAGCGGCCACACGCGAGCGTGCATATGCGAAAAGGTCACCTATTATGCAAAATGCACTTTTCCATGTCTTTTAAACATCAATATCTGTCCCCAGTGTGCCTACAGGCCACCATAGTGTCATAAAAGACCATCCTCTCTCTTTTTCTCCTGCTCCATCTCTCAGAAAATGGGTCTGAAAAAACACGGATCAGCACTTCCTTAAGCTGGTGACGTTGGTAACATTTTTCAGGCCATATAAGAGTTTCCTGGTGGAACGGTTAGAACAACAAGAACAACTTCCAGCTAGGTGACCCCGCCCACAGAGTGTCTCTCTCGCCGTCTGCCACGTAACTATAAGCAAAGTCTGCTCCTACTGTTCTGGCCTGAGGAAAGGAACTTTCAGTTTATTTCTGCAGCCACTAGGGGGTGCTGTTTATTTTTACTACAGGCTTTATCTCTTGACCTTTGACCCTTGACTTTGGCTGCCATCTTTGTTTTTCCTTGCATTCCTGAGTAGAAAGCACATTGTGAAACTGTCTAGTCAGCATCTACATCCACCTTCTTTTGGAATCACTTTTATTAGCATTGTCTCTAAGTTCTGCTTTTATAAGATGCCCATATTTACATCAATGTTTATATTTTGTGTGGATGGCTAAATTAAACCATGTTTTTTATGTGTAACGCACTACTCATTGTTCACCATGCAACCTGTTCTGTTAATGGCTTTCCGCTAACTATATTGATAGCCATATATAGCATATATGCTTATGAGGCATATGATAGGCATGATGGGAATGTATATTGATGAGGCTTATCTCACTCATTGTTTCCTTTATTTTCTTTTTCATTTCAGTTTTACTCCATTCTCATGCTGTCAATAATAACGGTGGTACACAATAAATCCATCATTTATTGACTACAGTGTGTTGAAGAGTTATCTGTCTGTCTAGTTAAGGAAGGGGACTCTATGATGAGGGCAGATCACCTACTTCTGTTAGTCTGCAAGAACCAGCAGAAAAGTCTTCATGTACTCCCATCATCTAAATAGAACATGTTCTTTCACAAAGGCTTTATGTAATTACACTGTTTAAACAGGTGATATGAAACGTTAATTTGATGTCATGCATGTAGAAGAGTACAGGTAGTAAATAGTGACTGTAAGCAACACAACACATTTCTGTTTCACAGTCAAACTTTATTTGAGTAGACAGATGACAATATTAATTATTTACAGCATTTTTAATTATCCCACCTGTTAGTTAGTTATGTTGACATGGTACAGGAGAAAGTCTTTCAGCTCCGGTGAGCTCCGGTAAGCTCCGGTAAGCTAAGCTACGGTAAGCTCCGTACGGTGAGTGTAACGTTAACCGGTCTGTAGTCATGGTAACACAGAGACAGCTCCTACAGTAACTAATATATCATTACTCTGATTACTTCCATACGTTTATCAGGTGTCTTTTACCAGAAATAATGAACTGACTACTGTTTCACATCTTCTATTTTCCACCCTGATGGTTGCTGTGTTTACACACCGTCTCATAGCGGTAGCATGTAGCTAACCCGTTAGCATGTAGCTTGTTCATTTATCGCCAATTTATGATCAGATTCCTCTGGTAACGTGCACTGGGTAAAGTTTCTGGTTTATAAACTTTAAAGTAGTTTATAAACTCTTCCTAGCTGCTTCTCTCTCCCTGCAGTCGAGCTACAGTCAGACCTACAGGTAGCTCTCTCTCTCCGTGAGAGCAGAGCTGGGTTGCGTTCGAATAGTCCTTTTTGCTTAGGAAGGTTCCTAACTGAGTGAAATGACCCTCTCAGTACCTCAGTAGCAGCCATGATAAGAGCCGATCGAATTCACCAAAAGTTAAGGAAAGGAGCTTCAATGCTTCCATTATTATCTCCTTTAGCAGAGGATACACTGGACCATCCTTTACCAAAGGAAACGAGAGAATAACATCCCACAATTCCTTGCGGCCGTAGCATTTAAAGCGACGCACCATTTGGCCGTTCATGATAAACTATATGCTGATCTTTCATATTATTTTCATACGCTCATACACTAATTGGGATTCATGTTGAATATGAGTGGACAGTGACAACCATTTCGTTTCACTTTATTTTTAATAATTATTTATTTCAAACATGTAACAAATACCTCAGTAAAACACAAAACAAGAATAATTAATAAAATGAACAGTAAACAACCAATTAACAAATAATCAACATAAATACATATTACGAATATTTCGAAAAGAAGTTGGAAGAAGTGCAGCCTACACTTACTGGTCCTACCCCTTCTCCATAACTCCAACAATTAACTCAATATTTATCATTTATTCCTGTTTATTTCAATTCCAACCGTGGTAATGAAGTGATATTTTCCACGTTAGGTCAGATTATCTTTATTATCTGTTGATAGAGTGTTCCAACAGCAGGAGGAGGAGCTGTGGTTTCTCTCTTTCACACACCGCAGGTGAAGGAGTCTGTCACTGAAAGACCTACTTAATAACACACGGGGAGAAGCAGCGCCTTTTGTAGTCAATCTCCAGAACATTGTAGTTTCACCACAGCAAACTGACGTCACTAACATCCGCCGCCGTCGCATCATAATGATGGAGTCTAGTGAAAGAGCAGTCGGATTCTCTTAACACCGCTGTTGTCTTTTCCTAAGTCCTTCTGAATTCTCCTTCTCATCTTTCCTTGACCTCATGACGTTTTCCATCGAGTTCAAGGAAAAATGGTTAGGAAAAGACGTTAGGACGTAATTATTTGACTATTCGAACGCAGCCCTGCTCCGGGGGAGGAGAAGAGAGTGACGCTGTGTTGAGGACGTTTGATTGACAGGAAACGCTGACCAATCAGAGCAGAGTGGGAGGAGACATGCTGTGAATCAGGGTCTGTCAAACAGAGCCTCTGAGCAGACATATTCAGGCTGACAGTATGAGAAGAATAAAGGGTTTTTTGAACATTGCAGCATGTAAACATGTTCTAGTGCAACATTAAAATACATCTATGAACCTGGAAATGAGCATAATATGAGACCTTTAAATAACTATAATCAGAGACATTGTGTGCCATCATCGGCTCAGCCATGAGTGGAATATCTTCCTCCTCGCCTTCCTCCATCTCACTTTCTCCGTCATGATCAGCGGATTGAGAGCTAGCCTAGCGTTAGCCGGGCCATCCGACCCGACTCGACACACCTGGTGTCCTCATCACCCGGTATCCTCATCACCCGGTATCCTCATCACCCGTGTCTTCATCACCCGATGTCCTCATCACCCCCTGTCCTCATCAACCGGTATCCTCATCACCCGGTATCCTCATCACTCATGATAGCTCTGTAATGTAGCTACATGCTAACATGTTAGCTCTGTCATGTAGCTACATGCTAACATGTTAGCTCTGTAATGTAGCTACATGCTAACATGTTAGCTCTGTAATGTAGCTACAAGTTAACATGTTAGCTCTGTCATGTAGCTACATGCTAACATGTTAGCTCTGTAATGTAGCTACATGCTAACATGTTAGCTCTGTAATGTAGCTACAAGTTAACATGTTAGCTCTGTCATGTAGCTACATGCTAACATGTTAGCTCTGTAATGTAGCTACAAGTTAACATGTTAGCTCTGTCATGTAGCTACATGCTAACATGTTAGCTCTGTCATGTAGGTACATGCTAGCATGTTAGCTCTGTAATGTAGCTACAAGTTAACATGTTAGCTCTGTCATGTAGCTACATGCTAACATGTTAGCTCTGTCATGTAGCTACATGCTAACATGTTAGCTCTGTAATGTAGCTACAAGTTAACATGTTAGCTCTGTCATGTAGCTACATGCTAACATGTTAGCTCTGTAATGTAGCTACAAGTTAACATGTTAGCTCTGTAATGTAGCTACAAGTTAACATGTTAGCTCTGTCATGTAGCTATATGCTAACATGTTAGCTCTGTATCTCCCATGTAAATAGAATTATCTGCTCACAGCAAATGTTTTCTCCTTCTCTGGGATGATTCTGTCGGTCATTTCTCACAGATGGATCTATAAAGACAAACGTAAAACAGAGTGTATGTTTACGGTTTACAGAGTTTATGCAGAACATAAATAGCATTATTTACCGGAGCAAAACCGTCAAGAAAACCTGGAATCTTGGCCACAGATTTTGTTCATTTCTCGCTGATTTCGGATCAGATTCCTCCGGGAACGTGCGCTGTGTGAAGTTTCTGGTTTATAAACTTTTAATTAGTTTATTGTTCGCGGTACAGCTTAACTGCAGTGTGAAACTCTTCCTGCTGCCTGCTCTCTCTCTAGCTCAGGGCGAGCTGCAGGGCTAGGAAGAAAGTGACGCTGTGTTGAGGGCGTTTGATTGACAGCAGAGACCAGGAAATGCTGACCAATCAGAGCAGACTGGGAGGAGACAGGCTCTGAATCAGAGTTTTTCAGAGAGAGGGTGAAAGAGGCATTTGTCATAGCCTGGCTCCTAGGCCATGACAAATACGGGAAAGGATGCAGTGATTGATTGTAAATTAAAGATATTTATTATAAATAAATTAAGGAAGTACAGAAATAACTACACATGTGGAGTTTGTCAGTCAGTAACATCAGTAATGTAGATGTGGATGTGTGAGCATGATGAAGTGTGATGTGTTTTGACTGAAAACTAAAGAAAAGCCAAACAAAGTCAGCCCGGCAGGTTCTGACAGGGTTGAGTCCAGGTGAAGGAGAGAGAGACCAGAGCAACGTTTGATTGGGGCTTTTATGCTCAGGGCGCGCCAGCATCAGGTGCTCTGCATCAGGTGCTCTGCATCAGGCATCTTCTCCCGCTCCTTCTTTCATAAATGGCAAATCCACACTGACATCTCAGTAGTGAGGCAGGGGCCGTCAACAAATACTGCTACTCAAGAGGACTAAAACACAAACCAAAAGCAAACAAAAACAAAAAAACAAATAACAGAAATAATATACGACCTTCGTACGTAATACTCTTCCCGTAGCTTTCTACCCCATCATCAGCAACTCCGGTACCTGAGAAGCAAATTAAGAAGGTGGCACAGAAAGAACAGGTGGATAAAACAATATGACAGGACAATATATTATTCTAGACAGTCACACTAGTGACTAATCAATGCAGAGGGGCGCGTGATAGCGCATCAGCAATAATGTTGTCTGTTCCTTTAATATGTCTAATATCAAGGTTGTAAGCCTGAAGAAATAAGGACCATCTTGTCAGCCTCTGGTTTGGGCCTCTAAGAAAATGCAAAAACGTCAGAGGATTGTGGTCTGTGTAAACCAAAGTTGGCCCTCCTGCTCCTACATACACGTCAGAATGTTGTAATGCCCAAATGAGAGACAAAGCCTCCTTCTCAATAACAGAGTAATTTTGATAGCAACTGTTAAACTTCTTTGAGAAGAAACTAACTGGCCTCACCACCCCCTGGTTGTCTCCCTGGAGCAAGACGGAACCTGCTCCCACCTGGCTGGCATCTACTTGGAGCATGAACGCTCGATCAAAACAAGGAGCAGCTAGAACGGGAGAAGAGCATAACGGAGTTTTCATGTTATCAAAAGCTGTCTGACATTCTGACGACCAATCAAATTTTGCCTTGGTTTTGAGCAGTTCAGTGAGGGGAAACAATGGTGGAGACGTTTTTACAAAAGCTCCTGTAGTAAACCACTAAACCCAAAAACCTTTGGAGTTTCTTCTTTGTCATGGGTTTTGGATATCCAGCTATTGCCATAACCTTGGCCCGGACTGGCGCTACACTACCGTTTCCCACCACACAACTGAGGTATGTCACTGTAGCTCTTGCAAAGTCAGATTTGGCCAAATTAATGGTGAGCTTTGCTTCGGCCAAACGGTCATACAACGCACGGATGCGCTGAAGATGCAAGTGCCAGGTATCACTGTAAATTACCAAATCTTCAAGATATACAGCACAGCCTTTTAACCCAGACACGACACGGTTCATCAAACGCTGAAATGTTGCGGGGGCATTCTTTAACCCAAATGGCATCACCTTGTAGGAATACAGGCCAGACGGTGTGATAAATGCAGATATTTCTTGCGCCTGCTTGGACAAAGGTACTTGCCAAAAACCTTTAAGCAAATCAAATTTGCTAACATACTTGGCCCACCTAATCTATGCAATCATCCATACGTGGCAAAGGAAATGAGTCAGATTTTGTCACAAAATTCACTTTCCTCATATCAGTACAAAATGTAGGTGTTCCATCCTGCTTGGGCACCAAAATACACTGAGAAAAACATCTAGAAGCCCAACTAGATGAAGATGGTACAGCAATATTGTTTTGAAGCATGCACTCAACCTCAGCATCCAAATAACCACGTTTAGCTGGTGCCATGCGGTAAAAGTGTTGCTTAATCGGCTTTGCATCTCCAACATCAATATCATGCTCCGCCCAGTCAGTTTGTGAAGGAATGTCACCAAACAAACACGGATACTTGCGTACCAACTCTGACAATTGCTCACGCTTCGACTCCAACAGATGAGCCAGCAACTTGTCCAAATTACCAAGTGATTCTGCAATGTTCAACCTTCCATACAGCAAACTATCGTCAGGTTCTGACACTCCAGCTCCCTCATGCACCAAACCCTCCGAAGTCACAGTAAGAGCTGGATGCACACCATCCTTCACCTCTTGACCTAGGTCTGTGTCAATTACATGCCTATAGTATGGTTTCAGGAGATTGACATGGCAAAGACGTTTGGTTTTCTTCTGCTCTGGCGTTGCTATGACATAATTCAAATCAGACATTTTCTCTGTGAAGGTGTATGGACCTGTGTACTTAGCCTGAAATGGCGAACCAATAATAGGCATAAGTGCCAAAACCTGGTCTCCTAGACTGAACTCATGTCGCTCTGTAAGACGGTCATACAGCTTCTTCATCTTACCTTGAGACACGCACAACTTTTCCTGTGCCATACTACCCGCAACAAACAAACGATGTCTGAATCCATTGACATAATCAACTAGGCTCCTTGGCGGCTCAGTGTCAACACAGCCATCTTTCAACACTGCCAAGGGACTACGCACAGAATGTCCAAAGACTAACTCATTAGGGATGAAGCCTGTACTTTCCTGTACAGCCTCCCTCGCAGCCAACATCAGCCATGGAAGCCCCTCCTCCCAGTCTCTATCTAGCTCAGTACAGTGTGCACGTAGAAGAGACTTCAGAGTCTGGTGGAATCTTTCCAAGGCCCCCTGGCTTTGCGCATGATAAGCTGATGATTGGTTCTGTTTAATGCGCAACAACTTCAACACTTGTCCAAATAAATGAGACGAAAAATTTGACCCTCGGTCACTCTGGATCACCTCAGGGATACTAAACATAGAAATGAACTGTGACAAGGCCTTAACCACAGCCTTAGTCGTAATCGACCTCAACGGATAGGCAGCTTGACACCTGGTGGTCTGACACATTACCGTGAGCAGATATTTACAACCAGACTTGGAACACGGCAACGGACCCACACTCAAAGCTGGGATAGACTGCAGTGGTGCAGGCTTGACCCTCTGATTAGGTTTTCCGGTTAACTGGCACACATGGCAGGTTTTAATGTATGCAGCCACATCTCTTTTGAGACGTGGCCAAAAGAAATGTTTAAGGATGTTCAAATATGTTTTCCGGGCACTGTGCCACTTTCAAAACAAGGAAACGAAACTTAGTTGGCACCACCATCTGGAAAACATCATTTTTCACACCATCCTCATCAACAGGAACCCATTTTCTAAACAACAACTCATTACATAAGAAGTATCCATTAGCAGCACTATTTATCTCAGAGCCAGGCAAAACACGCTCAAATATTTCTTTCAAAGAAAAATCACTACGTTGCTCCTTTAACACCTCACTGTGTGACAGCGACAACGGAAGCTGAGACAGAGATGGGACCTCCAAAAGTACATCACCACTGTTGTTATCAGATGACACGTCAGGGTCTATTTTGCTCATGGCATGTGTAATCACACAGGATGAAAAGACCTCTGGTAACACCCTGGAGCTCTCGTCACACATAATCAGTTGGACAAGATGTAACCACAGTTGCAGGATGAGTGTCGGTCCAAACTCGGCTACCAGCCAAGCCGTTGCCCAAAATAAAATGTACACCTTCAATAGGCAACGCTGGACGCACACCAACAGCTGCCTCGCCTTTAACCAGCTCACAGTTGAAAACCATCCTGTGCAAAGGAACAGGGAGAATTTTCAACCCCATCCCACGACTGAGAACACCCTCACCTCCATATTTCATTTTTCTGCCTCTGATTGCTGATGGATTCGCTCTACTTCAATTTGCTTTTTAACTTCCAATTCATGTTTCATTTTGTCATGTCCTTCTGTTGCTCAAAAGTTAGTCCTTGAGTCTGAAAGGACATGGCAGTAGGAATTGGAGAAGACTTCTCTTCATCTCCGGGTATAATTCCTATTTCAATTAATTTTGATTTTATAGACGCTTTAATATTTTCTTTAATGCGCTTGTCTCCTACAACAACCACTGAATAATGCTCGGCAATCAAGAGCAACTGCTCTTTTGTGCAGGTATCCAGGGACTCCTGAGACGGAGCAGCAACGAACGCCTCAATCTCAGACATTTACAAAGTCAAAAGGCAAAACTGACAAAATGAGCAAATTCACCGTTGCGAACACAACCGCACTAGGCAGACACCACAATGTCTACTCTTGCGCTCAAAGAGGAATACTCCTCAACACGGTTTAGAGTTTCCCCGCTATCTAAAGACAAACCCAGCTAACTAGGCTCATCCCTATTCTTCATACAGCTACTTGCGGAGGGTATTTATGCACTCCAGACCGCTGGCCCAGCAGAGCGACTAGCAAGCTAGCAACCCCCAGAAACCACGGACATGCTCCCGTGAAGCATGGAAGCTTCAACCACTTTTGCCACAGCACTACAAATAAATCAGCAGAAACAAACCCAAAGGGAACGTCGCTAGTGCCTACAAGGGAAAACTCTGCACCACTTTGCAACAATTACGCACAGAGCAACTCGCAAGTGTCATCTGGGCCAGCTGATTGCAGCGTAAACAAGGACAGGAAAACAAACTCCTCTCTCCACAAAATCCGGGTAAGAAACGACTACAAAATCAAAGTCCTACAAAAGTCATTTAACTTAC